>NC_143026.1:92224820-92522320 GCF_057628025.1 Oncorhynchus mykiss | reverse complement strand
AGAGCCAACACGATTCCTTGTTCTTACATGTTGGAAAGGCGTGTCTGTTCTACGTAACATATTTCTATCCAAACGTTCCAAAACGCTGTGTCCCCCAAGAGTTTTCCCTGCACATGTCACGTAATCAGGAAAAACTCCAAGTCCTTATATTTCCTGTGGTGAGATCCCCCCCCCCCCCCAAAAAAAAAAACATAAAGCTCATCTTCAGGATTAACATCATTGTTCATTCATTGCCTACGCATGAATTTACAATGTTCTTATTGCTAACATTTATCCTTATGTTTTTTTGGGAGGGAAACTCACCCCCCCCCCAGATCATGTCACATGATCAAGGAAACGTCTGGGTTCTAAACATACATACTGTATATATACTGTACAGCCATCAAATATCATGTGCTAGTCTTTTGGAGACATCGCTAATTATCATTATCTTACGCAAACACACTCACACTCCGGACGGACGGCTTTGCCACCCTGCTATTTGTCTTCCTGGTATAATGCTCTAATTTATAGCTAGCAGATGAATTGCTGAGATTGTAACATATTCTTGAGTGCATCAGCAAAGCTCTTAATTCAGTATTAATGGCTGCTGAAAGCTCCAGCCATGGATCCTCATTACAAAGTCCACAGCCAATGGAGTACACTCTTAGAAAAAAGGGTGCTATCTAGAACCTAAAGGGTTCTTCGGCTGTCCACATAGGATAACCCTTTGAAGAACACTTTTGCTTCCAGGTAGAACCCTTTTGCTTCCAGGGAGAAACCCTTTTAGGTTCCATTTAGATCCCCTGCGGAAGCCCCTTTATTCTAAGAGTGTATGACAGAGTGTAGTGAGTGATAGGACATCCCTCCTACTGGATCCTTATGAACAGGGTTGGCTAATGGAGAGAGACTACGTTCATCAAGCCTCAGCCTTCAGCCCCAGGGCCCTGATTCACAAAACATCTCAGGGTGGGACTGTTGATCTAGGATCAGCCCCCCCCCCGGTCAATATCATTGTCTTTATTATGACCTAAAAAGGCAGAACTAATCCTAGTTTAGCACTCCAACTCTGAGAGGCTTTTTGAATACAGGCCCAGGCTTTTGGGTCCACTCCCCCGCTCTCCTTTGTTCTCCCCCCGCTCTCACTCTAATTACTGTAGTGGTAATTGGACATGGTAAACCACTCCACTGTGTTGATGGAGATGGAGAGATGGAGAAACAACCCACAAGTGGAAGATAAAGGACTTGATGATGACTGTGGGCCCTTTGACTGGCATTATTATCTCAACTAGAGTTGTACTGTATACCCAAGCGGTGCCTCCAGTTTTGGTATCCAATCTATGCGCTTATATGGTAAACTCAGAGACAAAAGGTAAGCGAGAGAGGTAACATATCAGCCATTTTGACAGATGACCAGTAGATGAGGAGGCCCAGAAATGGATACTTCTTGAATAAATATGAAGAAATAAGGTGGTAGTAATTTTGTATTTTCAAGAGACAATGATAAGAACAATGGTGAGGAACAATTTCCATCACTTTTAGACAACGTTCGACAGAATTTCTGGAGTTTGGAACCATAGAACTAAGTCTGAGCCTTCCTTCCTTACATAGTCTACACGTTCTCCATCTGCCATTTTTAATCCGAGACAATAAGCACCTCCCTCATCTCATTTTCATTCAGGACACCATCTCTGTGAACGTCTCTTCCTTCCTGCTGCCCAATGTGACAGTGTTAATTGTAGACTGGCATAAAAGTAAAGTCTTTGACTATCTATAACAACAAACACCTCCTTCTCCCTTCCCTTCTCCCTTCTTTTTCTACCTTCTACCCTGTCAGGTGGCAGGTAGCCTGGAGGTTAGAGAATGTAGCCTAGAGGTCAGAGCAGGTAACCTAGAGGTCAGAGCAGGTAGCCTAGAGGTTAGAGCAGGTAGCCTAGAGGTTAGAGCAGGTAGCCTAGAGGTCAGAGCAGGTAGCCTAGAGGTTAGAGCAGGTAGCCTAGAGGTCAGAGCAGGTAGCCTAGAGGTTATAGCAGGTAGCCTAGAGGTCAGAGGAGGTAGCCTAGAGGTTATAGCAGGTAGCATAGAGGTTAGAGAATGTAGCCTAGAGGTTAGAGCAAGTAGCCTAGAGGTCAGAGCAGGTAGCCTAGAGGTCAGAGCAGGTAGCCTAGAGGTCAGAGCAGGTAGCATAGAGGTTAGAGAATGTAGCCTAGAGGTCAGAGCAGGTAGCCTAGAGGTCAGAGCAGGTAGCCTAGAGGTTAGAGAATGTAGCCTAGAGGTCAGAGCAGGTAGCCTAGAGGTCAGAGCAGGTAGCCTAGAGGTTAGAGCAGGTAGCCTAGAGGTTAGAGAATGTAGCCTAGAGGTCAGAGCAGGTAGGCTAGAGGTCAGAGCAGGTAGCCTAGAGGTCAGAGCAGGTAACCTAGAGGTCAGAGCAGGTAGCCTAGAGGTTAGAGCAGGTAGCCTAGAGGTCAGAGCAGGTAGCCTAGAGGTTAGAGCAGGTAGCCTAGAGGTCAGAGCAGGTAGCCTAGAGGTTATAGCAGGTAGCCTAGAGGTTATAGCAGGTAGCCTAGAGGTTATAGCAGGTAGCCTAGAGGTCAGAGCAGGTAGCCTAGAGGTCAGAGCAGGTAGCCTAGAGGTCAGAGCAGGTAGCCTAGAGGTCAGAGCAGGTAGCCTAGAGGTCAGAACAGGTAGCCTAGAGGTCAGAGCAGGTAGCCTGAAGCTTAGAGCAAGTAGCCTAGAGGTCAGAGCGTTGCGCCAGTAACTGAAGGTTGCTGGTGCGAATATCCAAGCTGAAAAAGGTTTATCTATTGATGTGCCCTTGAGCAAGGCACTTAACTGTAATTTGTTCCAGGAGCGCTGTAGTATCTGGTGCAGTGAAATGTCCCTTCTCCCTTCCCGTCTCCCTCTCAGTCCACCATCTGAAGAAATGAATGTCTTCCACTCTCCCTTCTGCCCATTGTGACAGTATTAACCGTAGGCTAGCATAAAAGTAATTGGAAACTGATTCCCAGGCAAAGCTCCAATTAAGGCAGCACCAAAGTCTCTCCGTTCTGTGTAATCGTCAGTAATGGTTTTCAGTTTTTGGGACATTTGGTCGCTCGCATTCAGCGCTCACCTTCTGACATGGGCTGTTCAACTCGGGCACAAAATCCCCCCCTCCCCTCCCCACTTCACAATAATCTTCATTTCCTCTTCATTTTCTCTCTGTCGTCTCATCTCTCTCAGATGAGGACCGCAGTGTCTCAGTGTCTTCCCGTGGCTTGCAGTGAGAGCGAGTTCGGAGAGGGTGTAATTGACTAGAGACAACTCTGTGACTGTATGTTTAACTATGACTGGAGGCTACAGAGGCAGTCTGGCCCTGGTTCAGCTCTGCTAAAACAGTCATCCCCCCCTTCATTCTCTTTCTGTGGTTGGCTGGTTATTCAAATGCAGTTTGTTCACCACAGTTCCAGAGCAAAGACTGTGCAGTGTTTAAACTCAGGACAGAGGCTACGCAGAAAGTAGAATGAAACGCGTAATTGGATATTGTACAGGATTTTTTTTTTTTAAATGTTGCACTCTACTTTTCTACTAAAATTGCCACAATTCTAATGTTATTAAATGACGCTACTATAATACAATACTAATTCTATCCATTCTTTTACTGTCACCACACGTAATATGCTTCTCATACAATAATTCTTCTGTTCTAGTTCCAGAGGCTCCTCTTGCCTACTAGACTGGGCCTGTTCTGTATGATAGGGGGAGAGAGAGAGGGGAGCGACAGAGAGGAGAGAGAAGAGTGGGGTAGCGAGGGAGAGAGCTGTGCTTTGTGCCGTCGTCTATATCAAGCTTTTTCTGAGGGAGGATACAGACGGGGGAGTGAAACAATCGGACAAAATGGCCCTAAAGTGCTTAGAGAATCTTCTTTATTTAATCGAGGCACACACACACGGCACCACAAAGGCAGACAGAGTAAACCCAATTCTCCACCGCCTCTCCGGAGCGAGCGTTCCTCTCAACGGCTGCATCGTCTCTTTGCCTGTGCTGAAAATCACCCGACACACAGGATTTTAGATCATTCTGTTTCCTCAATAAACTTCCGTTCCCACAGATGGGTTGTCTCAGCCAGAAAGAGAGAGGGGTTAGGGGATCGCTCTTTAAGTCTCAAAGTGACATTTTCTTTTCACGTTTCTCTGACATTATAATCATCGCCTCATCGTCTTTAATTAGCCGACTTCTTTAGTTTATTTATTCATTTCAGAAGACACGTCCTGCATTGGCCATATCTCAGCCACATAGGATACCCATAGAAACAGAATGTACAAAACGGGCCTCTCCATTCAAGACAATGGGAATGCTTGCAATTACAATACCAGATCAGACATATGTGGTCATCTCACAACTTTATCCACATTAAATAGAATAGATTATATCTATATTATATAGTTTTTACAATCAAAATGGACAGGGTTCTCAACACTTCTAACAATATAAAACAAACATATGATGGATCAGCCATCACAAACAGAATGTTAATGAATGAAAATGAATACCTTCTTATTTAACTTTTTTGTTTTGTGGATTTATGTATGAACTGTGCACCTGTCTCTTTTAGGTGGCCTTTCTCCACAGTTCAGGAGCGGGACGTTGATCAGAAATAGCCGCTCATCTCATCTGTAATTTGACGATGAAATAGAAGAGGAATGAAAGCGGGGAGCATAACTGGAGAAGCGTGTAAGATGGCTGCTTCATGGCTCCCCCCTTTGCCCTTAGTGTAACATTCAGGGGAAGAGTATCTCTTTGTTATGGGCCCCCCTCTCCCTGGCAATTATCACCAACTCCACTTCCCTTGCCCTCCAGAGCCCACGGAATGGAACTCAGCACCGGCCAGAATGGGAGAATAGCTACATTTATAATTTTTTTCTCGTTTTCCTTTCCCATAGATTAATTTTCCAGGAAGCCCTGTCACTGCTGTACAGGGAAGCGGGAGAAAGAGGGAGGGATAGAGAGTGGTGGGGGGGTTTAGAGAGGGGGGTAGAGAGAGGAATAGAGAGAGAAGGGGGCTAGAGAGAGAGAGAGGGAGAGGGAGAGAGAGAGAGAGAGAGAGAGAGAGAGAGAGAGAGAGAGAGGGGGAGAGAGAGAGAGAGGATCGAGAGAGAGAGGATAGAGAGAGAGAGAGAGAGAGAGAGGGAGAGAGGGGGGATAGAGAGAGAGAGGATAGAGAGAGAGAGAGAGAGAGAGAGAAAGAGAGAGAGAGAGAGAGAGAGAGAGAGAGAGAGAGAGAGAGAGAGAGAGGGAGAGGGAGAGGGTACAGTGGTACAGTATGAAAAGGGTGGGGGTAAGAGAGATTGGGGCTAAGGTAGCACAAGCCTTCTCGGTTTTTTTTTCTTCCCTTTTCCTTGACAGATCATTCTCCATGCAGGGGTATCAGGGGGTCTGGACGATAATTGGCATGCAGATTGCAGCTGATGGCGTCCCGCAACAGAAGAAAAGAGCGGGCTGGTTAGAATAATGAGGCAGCCAACCTGATGGATGGGCCAGAGAGGAGGTCATACAAAATGCTTCAAACACAATTCCTACCCCCCCCCCCCCTCCTCTCTGCTCCTATGGAGCCCCAGCCCTCCCAGCCCTCCCAGTCCTCCCAGTCCTCATAGCCCTCCCAGCCCTCCCAGTCCTCATAGCCCTCCCAGCCCTCCCAGTCCTCTCAGCCCTCCCAGTCCTCCCAGCCCTCCCAGTCCACATAGCCCTCCCAGCCCTCCCAGTCCTCCCAGCCCTCCCAGTCCTCATTGGCCTCCCAGCCATCCCAGCCCTCCCAACCCTCTCAGCCCTCCTAGCTCTCCCAGCCCTCCTCCACCTCCCAGCCCTCCCATCCCTCATAGCCCTCCCAGCCCTCCTAGCTTTCCCAGCTCTCCCAGCTCTCCCCCAACTCCTATCCCTCCCAGCCCTCCCAGCCCTCCCTCACCCCCCAGACCCCGTAGCCCTCTAAGCCATCCCAGCCCACTCAGCCCTCATAGCCATCCCAGCCCTCCCCACCTCCTAGCCCTCCTAGCTTTCCCAGCTCTCCCAGCCCTCCCGGCCCTCCCAGCCCTCCCAGCCCTCCCAGCCCTCCCAGCCCTCCCAGCCCTCATAGCCCTCCCAGCCCTCCCAGCTTTCCCAGCCCTCACAGCCCTCCCCCACCTCCTAGCCCTCCCAGCCCTCCTTGACCTCCCGGCCCTCCAAGCCATCCCGGCCATCCTGGACCTCCCAGCCCTCCTTGACCTCCCTGCCCTCCCATCCCTCATAGCCCTCCCAGCCCTCATAGCCCTCATAGCCCTCCCAGCCCTCCCTCACCTCCCAGCCCTCCCAGCCCCCCTAGTCATCCTAATTCTCCCAGAGTCCCAGTCCTCCCAGCCCTCCCTCACCTCCCAATCCTCCCAGCCCTCCCTCACCCCCCAGCCCTCCTTCACCACCTAGCCCTCCCAGCCCTCATAGCCCTCCCAGCCCTCCCAGCTTTCCCAGCCCTCACAGCCCTCCCCCACCTCCTAGCCCTCCCAGCCCTCCTTGACCTCCCGGCCCTCCAAGCCATCCCGGCCATCCTGGACCTCCCAGCCCTCCTTGACCTCCCTGCCCTCCCATCCCTCATAGCCCTCCCAGCCCTCATAGCCCTCATAGCCCTCCCAGCCCTCCCTCACCTCCCAGCCCTCCCAGCCCCCCTAGTCATCCTAATTCTCCCAGAGTCCCAGTCCTCCCAGCCCTCCCTCACCTCCCAGTCCTCCCAGCCCTCCCTCACCTCCCAATCCTCCCAGCCCTCCCTCACCCCCCAGCCCTCCTTCACCACCTAGCCCTCCCAGCCCTCCCTCATCCCCCAGCCCTCCCAGCCCTCCCTCACCTCCCAACCATCCCAGCCCTCCCTCACCCCCCAGCCCTCCCAGCCCTCCCTCATCCCCCAGCCCTCCCAGCCCTCCCTCACCTCACCTCCCAACCATCCCAGCCCTCCCTCACCTCCCAACCCTCCCGCCCTCCCTCAAATCCCAGCCCTACCAGTACCACCTGCTCTCAGTTTGTTTTCTCCTTCATATTTCCACAAAGCCCTGATATTTCATTATTTCCTCTCTCTTCCCTTCCAGGGTACTGACTGAGAGCCTTCCAGGGTACTGACTGAGAGCCTTCCAGGGTACTGACTGAGAGCCTTCCAGGGTACTGACTGAGAGCCCTCCAGGGTACTGACTGAGAGCCTTCCAGGGTACTGACTGAGAGCCTTCCAGGGTGCTGATTGAGAGCCTTCTAGGGTACTGACTGAGAGCCTTCTAGGGTACTGACTGAGAGCCTTCCAGGGTACTGATTGAGAGCCTTCTAGGGTGCTGATTGAGAGCCTTCCCGGATACTGACTGAGAGCCTTCCAGGGTAGTGATTGAGAGTTCTCCCCTCTTTCTCCCTTTCTCCATTTCTTTCTCCTCCCTTATCTAACTCCCAATCTCTCAATTAAACTCAGTACAGTAAAGTATAGAGGGGTGGTTGAGACAGACAGGGGTTAGTGGAGACAGACAGGGGTAGTGGGTAGGTTGGGGTAGTGGAGACAGACAGGGGGTAGTGGAGACAGACAGGGGGTAGTGGGGACAGACAGGGGTTAGTGGAGACAGACAGGGGTAGTGGGTAGGTTGGGGTAGTGGAGACAGACAGGGGGTAGTGGAGACAGACAGGGGGTAGTGGAGACAGACAGGGGTAGTGGGTAGGTTGGGGTAGTGGAGACAGACAGGGGGTAGTGGAGACAGACAGGGGGTAGTGGATACAGACAGGGGGTAGTGGAGACAGACAGGGGTATTGGGTATGTTGGGGTAGTGGAGACAGACAGGGGGTAGTGGAGACAGACACGGGGTAGTGGAGACAGACAGAGGGTAGGAGAGACAGACAGGGGGTAGTGGAGACAGACGGGGTAGTGGAGACAGACAGGGGGTAGTGGGTAGGTTGGATACAGTAAATAGAGAACACATGGTAATGTCACAGTTAACAGCCCTTTAGAACTGGGAGTGTTTTAATTACACTATAGGAGATAATGACTCTCTCTCTCTCTCTCTCTCTCTCTCTCTCTCTCTCTCCCCCCCTCTCTCTCTCTCTCTCTCTCTCTCTCTCTCTCTCTCTCTCTGTCCTCTCTCTCTCCCTCTCTCTCTCTCTCTCTCTCTCTCGCTCTCTCTCTCTGTCCTCTCTCTCTCTGTCCTCTCTCTCTCTCTCTCTGTCCTCTCTCTCTCTCTCTCTCTCTCTCTCTCTCTGTCCTCTCTCTCTCTCTCTCTGTCCTCTCTCTCTCTCTCTCTCTCTCTCTCTCTGTCCTCTCTCTCTCCCTCTCTCTCTCTCTCTCTCTCGCTCTCTCTCTCTGTCCTCTCTCTCTCTGTCCTCTCTCTCTCTCTCTCGCTCTCTCTCTCTGTCCTCTCTCTCTCTGTCCTCTCTCTCTCTCTCTCTGTCCTCTCTCTCTCCCTCTCTCTCTCTCTCTCTCTCTCTCGCTCTCTCTCTCTGTCCTCTCTCTCTCTGTCCTCTCTCTCTCCCTCTCTCTCTCTCTCTCTCTCGCTCTCTCTCTCTGTCCTCTCTCTCTCTGTCCTCTCTCTCTCTCTCTCTGTCCTCTCTCTCTCCCTCTCTCTCTCTCTCTCTCTCTCTCGCTCTCTCTCTCTGTCCTCTCTCTCTCTGTCCTCTCTCTCTCTCTCTCTGTCCTCTCTCTCTCTCTCTCTCTCTCTCTCTCTCTCTCTCTCTCTCTCTCTCTCACACACACACTTCTCTCTCTCTCCCACAATATACCTCTATCAAGACATTTAGACCACCAGAAATTAAGGAAAATATGGCCAAGACATTCAGTGAAATAAAAGTGTTCCAATTCTTTAATTGAACGCGTTAAAATGGAAAGTAGAATAACATGGATAGTAAGAAACAGTATTTCATGGTTTTTGAGAGCAATTCAAATATAGTTGCAGTAACATCCCCAGGACAGTTCGCTACGTAGTTATCGTAGGGAAAAAAGAGTACTGAATTGAAGAAACGGAATCCCATTTCTGACAAGTAGCATAGTTATTGATATTTCAGTCTGTCATCAGTAGTGATACATATGTTATGTGGCTTTATAAGGTCCCGTGATTGGCATGAGGTTTATAGGACTGTTTCTAATGGTAAATTGTCATGACTCAAAACACATTTTCAATTGACTAAAGTACAACACACAAAATCATGCCAAGGACTGATCATCCATTATAATTCTAACCTATACAGACCAGGGACTGACCATCCATTATAATTCTAACCTATACAGACCAGGGACTGACCATCCATTATAATTCTAACCTATACAGACCAGGGACTGACCATCCATTATAATTCTAACCTATACAGACCAGGGACTGACCATCCATTATAATTCTAACCAATACAGACCAGGGACTGACCATCCATTATAATTCTAACCTATACAGACCAGGGACTGACCATCCATTATAATTCTAACCTATACAGACCAGGGACTGACCATCCATTATAATTCTAACCAATACAGACCAGGGACTGACCATCCATTATAACTCTAACCTATACAGACCAGGGACTGACCATCCATTATAATTCTAACCTATACAGACCAGGGACTGATCATCCATTATAATACTAACCAATACAGACCAGGGACTGACCATCCATTATAATTCTAACCTATACAGACCAGGGACTGACCATCCATTATAACTAAACTTATACAGACCAGGGACTGACCATCCATTATAATTCTAACCTATACAGACCAGGGACTGACCATCCATTATAATTCTAACCTATACAGACCAGGGACTGACCATCCATTATAATTCTAACCTATACAGACCAGGGACTGACCATCCATTATAATTCTAACCTATACAGACCAGGGACTGACCATCCATTATAATTCTAACCTATACAGACCAGGGACTGATCATCCATTATAATTCTAACCAATACAGACCAGGGACTGACCATCCATTATAATTCTAACCTATACAGACCAGGGACTGACCATCCATTATAATTCTAACCTATAAAGACCAGGGACTGACCATCCATTATAATTCTAACCTATACAGACCAGGGACTGACCATCCATTATCATTCTAACCTATACAGACCAGGGACTGACCTTCCATTATAATTCTAACCTATACAGACCAGGGACTGATCATCCATTATAATTCTAACCAATACAGACCAGGGACTGACCATCCCTTATAACTCTAACCTATACAGACCAGGGACTGACCATCCATTATAATTCTAACCTATACAGACCAGGGACTGACCATCCATTATAATTCTAACCTATACAGACCAGGGACTGACCATCCATTATAATTCTAACCTATACAGACCAGGGACTGACCATCCATTATAATTCTAACCTATACAGACCAGGGACTGATCACCCATTATAGTTCTAACCAATACAGACCAGGGACTGACCATCCATTATAACTCTAACCTATACAGACCAGGGACTGACCATCCATTATAATTCTAACCTATACAGACCAGGGACTGACCATCCATTATAATTCTAACCTATACAGACCAGGGACTGACCATCCATTATAATTCTAACCTATACAGACCAGGGACTGACCATCCATTATAATTCTAACCTATACAGACCAGGGACTGACCATCCATTATAATTCTAACCAATACAGACCAGGGACTGACCATCCATTATAACTCTAACCTATACAGACCAGGGACTGACCATCCATTATTATTCTAACCTATACAGACCAGGGACTGACCATCCATTATAATTCTAACCAATACAGACCAGGGACTGACCATCCATTATAACTCTAACCTATACAGACCAGGGACTGATCAACCATTATAGTTCTAACCAATACAGACCAGGGACTGACCATCCATTATAACTCTAACCTAATCAGACCAGGGACTGACCATCCATTATAATTCTAACCTATACAGACCAGGGACTGACCATCCATTATAATTCTAACCAATACAGACCAGGGACTGACCATCCATTATAACTCTAACCTATACAGACCAGGGACTGACCATCCATTATAATTCTAAACTTATACAGACCAGGGACTGACCATCCATTATAATTCTAACCTATAAAGACCAGGGACTGACCATCCATTATAATTCTAACCTATACAGGCAAGGAACTGATCATCCATTATAATTATAACCTATACAGACCAGGGACTGATCATCCATTATAATTCTAACCTATACAGACCAGGGACTGACCACCCATTATAATTCTAACCTATACAGACCAGGGAATGACCATCCCTTATAACTCTAACCTATACAGACCAGGGACTGACCATCCATTATAATTCTAACCTATACAGACCAGGGACTGACCATCCATTATAATTCCAACCTATACAGACCAGGGACTGACCATCCATTATAATTCTAACTTATACAGACCAGGGACTGACCATCCATTATAATTCTAACCTATACAGACCAGGGACTGATCACCCATTATAGTTCTAACCAATACAGACCAGGGACTGACCATCCATTATAACTCTAACCTATACAGACCAGGGACTGACCATCCATTATAATTCTAACCTATACAGACCAGGGACTGACCATCCATTATAATTCTAACCTATACAGACCAGGGACTGACCATCCATTATAATTCTAACCTATACAGACCAGGGACTGACCATCCATTATAACTCTAACCTATACAGACCAGGGACTGACCATTCATTATAACTAAACCTAAACAGACCAGGGACTGACCATCCATTATAATTCTAACCTATACAGACCAGGGACTGATCATCCATTATAATTCTAACCTATAAAGACCAGGGACTGACCATCCATTATAATTCTAACCTATACAGGCCAGGGACTGATCATCCATTATAATTATAACCTATACAGACCAGGGACTGACCTTCCATTATAATTCTAACCTATACAGACCAGGGACTGATCATCCATTATAATTCTAAACAATACAGACCAGGGACTGACCATCCCTTATAACTCTAAAATATACAGACCAGGGACTGACCATCCCTTATAATTCTAACCTATACAGACCAGGGACTGACCATCCATTATAATTCTAACCTATACAGACCAGGGACTGACCATCCATTATAATTCTAACCTATACAGACCAGGGACTGACCATCCATTATAATTCTAACCTATACAGACCAGGGACTGATCATCCATTATAATTCTAACCAATACAGACCAGGGACTGACCATCCATTATAATTCTAACCAATACAGACCAGGGACTGACCATCCATTATAATTCTAACCTATACAGACCAGGGACTGACCATCCATTATAATTCTAACCTATAAAGACCAGGGACTGACCATCCATTATAATTCTAACCTATACAGACCAGGGACTGACCATCCATTATCATTCTAACCTATACAGACCAGGGACTGACCTTCCATTATAATTCTAACCTATACAGACCAGGGACTGATCATCCATTATAATTCTAACCAATACAGACCAGGGACTGACCATCCCTTATAACTCTAACCTATACAGACCAGGGACTGACCATCCATTATAATTCTAACCTATACAGACCAGGGACTGACCATCCCTTATAATTCTAACCTATACAGACCAGGGACTGACCATCCATTATAATTCTAACCTATACAGACCAGGGACTGACCATCCATTATAATTCTAACCTATACAGACCAGGGACTGATCACCCATTATAGTTCTAACCAATACAGACCAGGGACTGACCATCCATTATAATTCTAACCTATACAGACCAGGGACTGACCATCCATTATAATTCTAACCTATACAGACCAGGGACTGACCATCCATTATAATTCTAACCTATACAGACCAGGGACTGACCATCCATTATAATTCTAACCTATACAGACCAGGGACTGACCATCCATTATAATTCTAACCTATACAGACCAGGGACTGATCACCCATTATAATTCTAACCTATACAGGCAAGGAACTGATCATCCATTACAATTATAACCTATACAGACCAGGGACTGATCATCCATTATAATTCTAACCTATACAGACCAGGGACTGACCACCCATTATAATTCTAACCTATACAGACCAGGGAATGACCATCCCTTATAACTCTAACCTATACAGACCAGGGACTGACCATCCATTATAATTCTAACCTATACAGACCAGGGACTGACCATCCATTATAATTCCAACCTATACAGACCAGGGACTGACCATCCATTATAATTCTAACTTATACAGACCAGGGACTGACCATCCATTATAATTCTAACCTATACAGACCAGGGACTGATCACCCATTATAGTTCTAACCAATACAGACCAGGGACTGACCATCCATTATAACTCTAACCTATACAGACCAGGGACTGACCATCCATTATAATTCTAACCTATACAGACCAGGGACTGACCATCCATTATAATTCTAACCTATACAGACCAGGGACTGACCATCCATTATAATTCTAACCTATACAGACCAGGGACTGACCATCCATTATAACTCTAACCTATACAGACCAGGGACTGACCATTCATTATAACTAAACCTAAACAGACCAGGGACTGACCATCCATTATAATTCTAACCTATACAGACCAGGGACTGATCATCCATTATAATTCTAACCTATAAAGACCAGGGACTGACCATCCATTATAATTCTAACTTATACAGACCAGGGACTGACCATCCATTATAATTCTAACCTATACAGGCCAGGGACTGATCATCCATTATAATTATAACCTATACAGACCAGGGACTGACCTTCCATTATAATTCTAACCTATACAGACCAGGGACTGATCATCCATTATAATTCTAAACAATACAGACCAGGGACTGACCATCCCTTATAACTCTAAAATATACAGACCAGGGACTGACCATCCCTTATAATTCTAACCTATACAGACCAGGGACTGACCATCCATTATAATTCTAACCTATACAGACCAGGGACTGACCATCCATTATAATTCTAACCTATACAGACCAGGGACTGACCATCCATTATAATTCTAACCTATACAGACCAGGGACTGATCATCCATTATAATTCTAACCAATACAGACCAGGGACTGACCATCCATTATAATTCTAACCAATACAGACCAGGGACTGACCATCCATTATAATTCTAACCTATACAGACCAGGGACTGACCTTCCATTATAATTCTAACCTATACAGACCAGGGACTGATCATCCATTATAATTCTAACCAATACAGACCAGGGACTGACCATCCCTTATAACTCTAACCTATACAGACCAGGGACTGACCATCCATTATAATTCTAACCTATACAGACCAGGGACTGACCATCCATTATAATTCTAACCTATACAGACCAGGGACTGACCATCCATTATAATTCTAACCTATACAGACCAGGGACTGACCATCCATTATAATTCTAACCTATACAGACCAGGGACTGATCACCCATTATAGTTCTAACCAATACAGACCAGGGACTGACCATCCATTATAATTCTAACCTATACAGACCAGGGACTGACCATCCATTATAATTCTAACCTATACAGACCAGGGACTGACCATCCATTATAATTCTAACCTATACAGACCAGGGACTGACCATCCATTATAATTCTAACCTATACAGACCAGGGACTGACCATCCATTATAATTCTAACCTATACAGACCAGGGACTGATCACCCATTATAGTTCTAACCAATACAGACCAGGGACTGACCATCCCTTATAACTCTAACCTATACAGACCAGGGACTGACCATCCATTATAATTCTAACCTATACAGACCAGGGACTGACCATCCCTTATAACTCTAACCTATACAGACCAGGGACTGACCATCCATTATAATTCTAACCTATACAGACCAGGGACTGATCACCCATTATAGTTCTAACCAATACAGACCAGGGACTGACCATCCATTATAACTCTAACCTATACAGACCAGGGACTGACCATCCATTATAATTCTAACCAATACAGACCAGGGACTGACCATCCCTTATAACTCTAACCTATACAGACCAGGGACTGACCATCCATTATAATTCTAACCTATACAGACCAGGGACTGGCCATCCATTATAATTCTAACCTATACAGACCAGGGACTGACCATCCATTATAATTCTAACCTAAACAGACCAGGGACTGACCATCCATTATAATTCTAACCTATACAGACCAGGGACTGACCATCCATTATAATTCTAACCTATACAGACCAGGGACTGACCATCCATTATAATTCTAACCTATACAGACCAGGGACTGACCATCCATTATAATTCTAACCTATACAGACCAGGGACTGATCACCCATTATAGTTCTAACCAATACAGACCAGGGACTGACCATCCCTTATAACTCTAACCTATACAGACCAGGGACTGACCATCGATTATAATTCTAACCTATACAGACCAGGGACTGACCATCCATTATAATTCTAACCTATACAGACCAGGGACTGACCATCCATTATAATTCTAACCTATACAGACCAGGGACTGACCATCCATTATAATTCTAACCTATACAGACCAGGGACTGATCATCCATTATAATTCTAACCAATACAGACCAGGGACTGACCATCCATTATAATTCTAACCAATACAGACCAGGGACTGACCATCCATTATAATTCTAACCTATACAGACCAGGGACTGACCATCCATTATAATTCTAACCTATAAAGACCAGGGACTGACCATCCATTATAATTCTAACCTATACAGACCAGGGACTGACCATTCATTATCATTCTAACCTATACAGACCAGGGACTGACCATCCATTATAATTCTAACCTATAAAGACCAGGGACTGACCATCCATTATAATTCTAACCTATACAGACCAGGGACTGACCATCCATTATCATTCTAACCTATACAGACCAGGGACTGACCTTCCATTATAATTCTAACCTATACAGACCAGGGACTGATCATCCATTATAATTCTAACCTATACAGACCAGGGACTGACCATCCATTACAATTCTAACCTATACAGACCAGGGACTGACCATCCATTATAATTCTAACCTATACAGACCAGGGACTGACCATCTATTATAATTCTAACCTATACAGACCAGGGACTGACCATCCATTATAATTCTAACCTATACAGACCAGGGACTGATCACCCATTATAGTTCTAACCAATACAGACCAGGGACTGACCATCCATTATAACTCTAACCTATACAGACCAGGGACTGACCATCCATTATAATTCTAACGTATACAGAACAGGGACTGACCATCCATTATAATTCTAACCTATACAGACCAGGGACTGACCATCCATTATAATTCTAACCTATACAGACCAGGGACTGACCATCCATTATAATTCTAACCTATACAGACCAGGGACTGATCACCCATTATAGTTCTAACCAATACAGACCAGGGACTGACCATCCATTATAATTCTAACCTATACAGACCAGGGACTGACCATCCATTATAATTCTAACCTATACAGACCAGGGACTGACCATCCATTATAATTCTAACCAATACAGACCAGGGACTGACCATCCATTATAATTCTAACCTATACAGACCAGGGACTGACCATCCATTATAATTCTAACCTATACAGACCAGGGACTGACCATCCATTATAGTTCTAACCAATACAGACCAGGGACTGACCATCCATTATAACTCTAACCTATACAGACCAGGGACTGACCATCCATTATAATTCTAACCTATACAGACCAGGGACTGACCATCCATTATAATTCTAACCAATACAGACCAGGGACTGACCATCCATTATAACTCTAACCTATACAGACCAGGGACTGACCATCCATTATAATTCTAACCTATACAGACCAGGGACTGATCATCCATTATAATTCTAACCAATACAGACCAGGGACTGACCATCCATTATAACTCTAACCTATACAGACCAGGGACTGACCATCCATTATAATTCTAACCTATACAGACCAGGGACTGACCATCCATTATAATTCTAACCTATACAGACCAGGGATGACCATCCATTATAATTCTAACCTATACAGACCAGGGACTGATCATCCATTACAATTCTAACCAATACAGACCAGGGACTGACCATCCATTATAATTCTAACCAATACAGACCAGGGACTGACCATCCATTATAATTCTAACCTATACAGACCAGGGACTGACCATCCATTATAATTCTAACCTATAAAGACCAGGGACTGACCATCCATTATAATTCTAACCTATACAGACCAGGGACTGACCATCCATTATCATTCTAACCTATACAGACCAGGGACTGACCTTCCATTATAATTCTAACCTATACAGACCAGGGACTGATCATCTATTATAATTCTAACCAATACAGACCAGGGACTGACCATCCCTTATAACTCTAACCTATACAGACCAGGGACTGACCATCCATTATAATTCTAACCTATACAGACCAGGGACTGACCATCCATTATAATTCTAACCTATACAGACCAGGGACTGACCATCCATTATAATTCTAACCTATACAGACCAGGGACTGATCACCCATTATAGTTCTAACCAATACAGACCAGGGACTGACCATCCATTATAACTCTAACCTATACAGACCAGGGACTGACCATCCATTATAATTCTAACCTATACAGACCAGGGACTGACCATCCATTATAATTCTAACCTATACAGACCAGGGACTGACCATCCATTATAATTCTAACCTATACAGACCAGGGACTGACCATCCATTATAATTCTAACCTATACAGACCAGGGACTGATCACCCATTATAGTTCTAACCAATACAGACCAGGGACTGACCATCCATTATAACTCTAACCTATACAGACCAGGGACTGACCATCCATTATAATTCTAACCTATACAGACCAGGGACTGATCATCCATTATAATTCTAACCAATACAGACCAGGGACTGACCATCCCTTATAACTCTAACCTATACAGACCAGGGACTGACCATCCATTATAATTCTAACCTATACAGACCAGGGACTGACCATCCATTATAATTCTAACCTATACAGACCAGGGACTGACCATCCATTATAATTCTAACCTATACAGACCAGGGACTGACCATCCATTATAATTCTAACCTATACAGACCAGGGACTGATCATCCATTATAATTCTAACCAATACAGACCAGGGACTGACCATCCATTATAATTCTAACCAATACAGACCAGGGACTGACCATCCATTATAATTCTAACCTATACAGACCAGGGACTGACCATCCATTATAATTCTAACCTATAAAGACCAGGGACTGACCATCCATTATAATTCTATCCTATACAGACCAGGGACGGGCCATCCATTATCATTCTAACCTATACAGACCAGGGACTGACCTTCCATTATAATTCTAACCTATACAGACCAGGGACTGATCATCCATTATAATTCTAACCAATACAGACCAGGGACTGACCATCCCTTATAATTCTAACCTATACAGACCAGGGACTGACCATCCATTATAATTCTAACCTATACAGACCAGGGACTGACCATCCATTATAATTCTAACCTATACAGATCAGGGACTGACCATCCATTATAATTCTAACCTATACAGACCAGGGACTGACCATCCATTATAATTCTAACCTATACAGACCAGGGACTGATCACCCATTATAGTTCTAACCAATACAGACCAGGGACTGGCCATCCATTACAATTCTAACCTATACAGACCAGGGACTGACCATCCATTATAATTCTAACCTATACAGACCAGGGACTGACCATCCATTATAATTCTAACCTATACAGATCAGGGACTGACCATCCATTATAATTCTAACCTATACAGACCAGGGACTGACCATCCATTATAATTCTAACCTATAAAGACCAGGGACTGACCATCCATTATAATTCTATCCTATACAGACCAGGGACGGGCCATCCATTATCATTCTAACCTATACAGACCAGGGACTGACCATCCATTATAATTCTAACCTATACAGACCAGGGACTGACCATCCATTATCATTCTAACCTATACAGACCAGGGACTGACCTTCCATTATAATTCTAACCTATACAGACCAGGGACTGATCATCTATTATAATTCTAACCAATACAGACCAGGGACTGACCATCCCTTATAACTCTAACCTATACAGACCAGGGACTGACCATCCATTATAATTCTAACCTATACAGACCAGGGACTGACCATCCATTATAATTCTAACCTATACAGACCAGGGACTGACCATCCATTATAATTCTAACCTATACAGACCAGGGACTGATCACCCATTATAGTTCTAACCAATACAGACCAGGGACTGACCATCCATTATAACTCTAACCTATACAGACCAGGGACTGACCATCCATTATAATTCTAACCTATACAGACCAGGGACTGACCATCCATTATAATTCTAACCTATACAGACCAGGGACTGACCATCCATTATAATTCTAACCTATACAGACCAGGGACTGACCATCCATTATAATTCTAACCTATACAGACCAGGGACTGATCACCCATTATAGTTCTAACCAATACAGACCAGGGACTGACCATCCATTATAACTCTAACCTATACAGACCAGGGACTGACCATCCATTATAATTCTAACCTATACAGACCAGGGACTGATCATCCATTATAATTCTAACCAATACAGACCAGGGACTGACCATCCCTTATAACTCTAACCTATACAGACCAGGGACTGACCATCCATTATAATTCTAACCTATACAGACCAGGGACTGACCATCCATTATAATTCTAACCTATACAGACCAGGGACTGACCATCCATTATAATTCTAACCTATACAGACCAGGGACTGACCATCCATTATAATTCTAACCTATACAGACCAGGGACTGATCATCCATTATAATTCTAACCAATACAGACCAGGGACTGACCATCCATTATAATTCTAACCAATACAGACCAGGGACTGACCATCCATTATAATTCTAACCTATACAGACCAGGGACTGACCATCCATTATAATTCTAACCTATAAAGACCAGGGACTGACCATCCATTATAATTCTATCCTATACAGACCAGGGACGGGCCATCCATTATCATTCTAACCTATACAGACCAGGGACTGACCTTCCATTATAATTCTAACCTATACAGACCAGGGACTGATCATCCATTATAATTCTAACCAATACAGACCAGGGACTGACCATCCCTTATAACTCTAACCTATACAGACCAGGGACTGACCATCCATTATAATTCTAACCTATACAGACCAGGGACTGACCATCCATTATAATTCTAACCTATACAGATCAGGGACTGACCATCCATTATAATTCTAACCTATACAGACCAGGGACTGACCATCCATTATAATTCTAACCTATACAGACCAGGGACTGATCACCCATTATAGTTCTAACCAATACAGACCAGGGACTGGCCATCCATTATAACTCTAACCTATACAGACCAGGGACTAACCATCCATTATAATTCTAACCTATACAGACCAGGGACTGACCATCCATTATAATTCTAACCTATACAGACCAGGGACTGACCATCCATTATAATTCTAACCTATACAGACCAGGGACTGACCATCCATTATAATTCTAACCTATACAGACCAGGGACTGATCACCCATTATAGTTCTAACCAATACAGACCAGGGACTGACCATCCATTATAACTCTAACCTATACAGACCAGGGACTGACCATCCATTATAATTCTAACCTATACAGACCAGGGACTGACCATCCATTATAATTCTAACCAATACAGACCAGGGACTGACCATCCATTATAACTCTAACCTATACAGACCAGGGACTGACCATCCATTATAATTCTAACCTATACAGACCAGGGACTGATCATCCATTATAATTCTAACTAATACAGACCAGGGACTGACCATCCATTATAACTCTAACCTATACAGACCAGGGACTGACCATCCATTATAACTAAACCTAAACAGACCAGGGACTGACCATCCATTATAATTCTAACCTATACAGACCAGGGACTGATCATCCATTATAATTCTAACCTATACAGACCAGGGACTGACCATCCATTATAATTCTAACCTATACAGACCAGGGACTGACCATCCATTATAATTCTAACCTATACAGACCAGGGACTGACCATCCATTATAATTCTAACCTATACAGACCAGGGACTGACCATCCCTTATAACTCTAACCTATACAGACCAGGGACTGACCATCCATTATCATTCTAACCTATACAGAACAGGGACTGACCATCCATTATAATTCTAACCTATACAGACCAGGGACTGACCATCCATTATAATTCTAACCTATACAGACCAGGGACTGACCATCCATTATAATTCTAACCTATACAGACCAGGGACTGATCACCCATTATAGTTCTAACCAATACAGACCAGGGACTGACCATCCATTATAACTCTAACCTATACAGACCAGGGACTGACCATCCATTATAATTCTAACCTATACAGACCAGGGACTGACAATCCATTATAATTCTAACCTATACAGACCAGGGACTGACCATCCATTATAATTCTAACCTATACAGACCAGGGACTGACCATCCATTATAATTCTAACCTATACAGACCAGGGACTGATCACCCATTATAGTTCTAACCAATACAGACCAGGGACTGACCATCCATTATAACTCTAAAATATACAGACCAGGGAATGACCATCCATTATAATTCTAACCTATACAGACCAGGGACTGACCATCCATTATAATTCTAACCAATACAGACCAGGGACTGACCATCCATTATAACTCTAACCTATACAGACCAGGGACTGACCATCCATTATAACTAAACCTAAACAGACCAGGGACTGACCATCCATTATAATTCTAACCTATACAGACCAGGGACTGATCACCCATTATAGTTCTAACCAATACAGACCAGGGACTGACCATCCATTATAACTCTAACCTATACAGACCAGGGACTGACCATCCATTATAATTCTAACCTATACAGACCAGGGACTGACCATCCATTATAATTCTAACCTATACAGACCAGGGACTGACCATCCCTTATAACTCTAACCTATACAGACCAGGGACTGACCATCCATTATCATTCTAACCTATACAGAACAGGGACTGACCATCCATTATAATTCTAACATATACAGACCAGGGACTGACCATCCATTATAATTCTAACCTATACAGACCAGGGACTGACCATCCATTATAATTCTAACCTATACAGACCAGGGACTGATCACCCATTATAGTTCTAACCAATACAGACCAGGGACTGACCAACCTAATTATAATTCTAACCTATACAGACCAGGGACTGACCATCCATTATAATTCTAACCAATACAGACCAGGGACTGACCATCCATTATAACTCTAACCTATACAGACCAGGGACTGACCATCCATTATGATTCTAACCTATACAGACCAGGGACTGATCATCCATTATAATTCTAACCAATACATACCAGGGACTGACCATCCATTATAACTCTAACCTATACAGACCAGGGACTGACCATCCATTATAACTAAACCTAAACAGACCAGGGACTGACCATCCATTATAATTCTAACCTATACAGACCAGGGACTGATCATCCATTATAATTCTAACTAATACAGACCAGGGACTGACCATCCATTATAACTCTAACCTATACAGACCAGGGACTGACCATCCATTATAACTCTAACCTATACAGACCAGGGACTGACCATCCATTATAATTCTAACCTATACAGACCAGGGACTGATCATCCATTATAATTCTAACTAATACAGACCAGGGACTGACCATCCATTATAACTCTAACCTATACAGACCAGGGACTGACCATCCATTATAACTAAACCTAAACAGACCAGGGACTGACCATCCATTATAATTCTAACCTATACAGACCAGGGACTGATCATCCATTATAATTCTAACCTATACAGACCAGGGACTGACCATCCATTATAATTCTAACCTATACAGACCAGGGACTGACCATCCATTATAATTCTAACCTATACAGACCAGGGACTGACCATCCATTATAATTCTAACCTATACAGACCAGGGACTGACCATCCCTTATAACTCTAACCTATACAGACCAGGGACTGACCATCCATTATCATTCTAACCTATACAGAACAGGGACTGACCATCCATTATAATTCTAACCTATACAGACCAGGGACTGACCATCCATTATAATTCTAACCTATACAGACCAGGGACTGACCATCCATTATAATTCTAACCTATACAGACCAGGGACTGATCACCCATTATAGTTCTAACCAATACAGACCAGGGACTGACCATCCATTATAACTCTAACCTATACAGACCAGGGACTGACCATCCATTATAATTCTAACCTATACAGACCAGGGACTGACAATCCATTATAATTCTAACCTATACAGACCAGGGACTGACCATCCATTATAATTCTAACCTATACAGACCAGGGACTGACCATCCATTATAATTCTAACCTATACAGACCAGGGACTGATCACCCATTATAGTTCTAACCAATACAGACCAGGGACTGACCATCCATTATAACTCTAAAATATACAGACCAGGGAATGACCATCCATTATAATTCTAACCTATACAGACCAGGGACTGACCATCCATTATAATTCTAACCAATACAGACCAGGGACTGACCATCCATTATAACTCTAACCTATACAGACCAGGGACTGACCATCCATTATAACTAAACCTAAACAGACCAGGGACTGACCATCCATTATAATTCTAACCTATACAGACCAGGGACTGATCACCCATTATAGTTCTAACCAATACAGACCAGGGACTGACCATCCATTATAACTCTAACCTATACAGACCAGGGACTGACCATCCATTATAATTCTAACCTATACAGACCAGGGACTGACCATCCATTATAATTCTAACCTATACAGACCAGGGACTGACCATCCCTTATAACTCTAACCTATACAGACCAGGGACTGACCATCCATTATCATTCTAACCTATACAGAACAGGGACTGACCATCCATTATAATTCTAACCTATACAGACCAGGGACTGACCATCCATTATAATTCTAACCTATACAGACCAGGGACTGACCATCCATTATAATTCTAACCTATACAGACCAGGGACTGATCACCCATTATAGTTCTAACCAATACAGACCAGGGACTGACCATCCATTATAACTCTAACCTATACAGACCAGGGACTGACCATCCATTATAATTCTAACCTATACAGACCAGGGACTGACAATCCATTATAATTCTAACCTATACAGACCAGGGACTGACCATCCATTATAATTCTAACCTATACAGACCAGGGACTGACCATCCATTATAATTCTAACCTATACAGACCAGGGACTGATCACCCATTATAGTTCTAACCAATACAGACCAGGGACTGACCATCCATTATAACTCTAAAATATACAGACCAGGGAATGACCATCCATTATAATTCTAACCTATACAGACCAGGGACTGACCATCCATTATAATTCTAACCAATACAGACCAGGGACTGACCATCCATTATAACTCTAACCTATACAGACCAGGGACTGACCATCCATTATAACTAAACCTAAACAGACCAGGGACTGACCATCCATTATAATTCTAACCTATACAGACCAGGGACTGATCACCCATTATAGTTCTAACCAATACAGACCAGGGACTGACCATCCATTATAACTCTAACCTATACAGACCAGGGACTGACCATCCATTATAATTCTAACCTATACAGACCAGGGACTGACAATCCATTATAATTCTAACCTATACAGACCAGGGACTGACCATCCATTATAATTCTAACCTATACAGACCAGGGACTGACCATCCATTATAATTCTAACCTATACAGACCAGGGACTGATCACCCATTATAGTTCTAACCAATACAGACCAGGGACTGACCATCCATTATAACTCTAAAATATACAGACCAGGGAATGACCATCCATTATAATTCTAACCTATACAGACCAGGGACTGACCATCCATTATAATTCTAACCAATACAGACCAGGGACTGACCATCCATTATAACTCTAACCTATACAGACCAGGGACTGACCATCCATTATGATTCTAACCTATACAGACCAGGGACTGATCATCCATTATAATTCTAACCAATACATACCAGGGACTGACCATCCATTATAACTCTAACCTATACAGACCAGGGACTGACCATCCATTATAACTAAACCTAAACAGACCAGGGACTGACCATCCATTATAATTCTAACCTATACAGACCAGGGACTGACCATCCATTATCATTCTAACCTATACAGACCAGGGACTGACCATCCATTATAATTCTAACCTATACAGGCCAGGGACTGATCATCCATTATAATTATAACCTATACAGACCAGGGACTGACCTTCCATTATAATTCTAACCTATACAGACAAGGGACTGACCACCCATTATAATTCTAACCTATACAGACCAGGGACTGACCATCCCTTATAACTCTAACCTATACAGACCAGGTACTGACCATCCATTATAATTCTAACCTATACAGACCAGGGACTGACCATCCATTATAATTCTAACCTATACAGACCAGGGACTGACCATCCATTATAATTCTAACCTATACAGACCAGGGACTGACCATCCATTATAATTCTAACCTATACAGACCAGTGACTGACCATCCATTATAATTCTAACCTATACAGACCAGGGACTGACCATCCATTATAATTCTAACCTATACAGACCAGGGACTTACCATCCATTATAATTCTAACCTATACAGACCAGGGACTGACCATCCATTATAATTCTAACCTATACAGAACAGTGACTGACCATCCATTATAATTCTAACCTATACAGACCAGGGACTGACCATCCATTATAATTCTAACCTATACAGACCAGGGACTGACCATCCATTATAATTATAACCTATACAGACCAGGGACTGACCTTCCATTATAATTCTAACCTATACAGACCAGGGACTGACCACCCATTATAATTCTAACCTATACAGACCAGGGACTGACCATCCCTTATAACTCTAACCTATACAGACCAGGGACTGACCATCCATTATAATTATAACCTACACATACCAGGGACTTACCATCCATTATAATTCTAACCTATACAGACCAGGGACTGACCACCCATTATAATTCTAACCTATACAGACCAGGGACTGACCATCCCTTATAACTCTAACCTATACAGACCAGGGACTGACCATCCATTATAATTCTAACCTATACAGACCAGGGACTGACCATCCATTATAATTCTAACCTATACAGACCAGGGACTGACCATCCATTATAATTCTAACCTATACAGACCAGGGACTGACCATCCATTATAATTCTAACCTATACAGACCAGGGACTGACCATCCATTATAGTTCTAACCAATACAGACCAGGGACTGACCATCCATTATAACTCTAACCTATACAGACCAGGGACTGACCATCCATTATAACTAAACCTAAACAGACCAGGGACTGACCATCCATTATAATTCTAACCTATACAGACCAGGGACTGATCATCCATTATAATTCTAACCTATACAGACCAGGGACTGACCATCCATTATAATTCTAACTTATACAGACCAGGGACTGACCATCCATTATAATTCTAACCTATACAGACCAGGGACTGACCATCCATTATAATTCTAACCTATACAGACCAGGGACTGACCATCCATTATAATTCTAACCTATACAGACCAGGGACTGACCATCCATTATAATTCTAACCTATACAGACCAGGGACTGACCATCCATTGTCATTCTAACCTATACAGACCAGGGACTGACCATCCATTATAATTCTAACCTATACAGACCAGGGACTGACCATCCATTATAATTCTAACCAATACAGACCAGGGACTGACCATCCATTATAACTCTAACCTATACAGACCAGGGACTGACCATCCATTATAATTCTAACCTATACAGACCAGGGACTGATCATCCATTATAATTCTAACCAATACAGACCAGGGACTGATCACCCATTATAGTTCTAACCAATACAGACCAGGGACTGACCATCCATTATAACTCTAACCTATACAGACCAGGGACTGACCATCCATTATAATTCTAACCTATACAGACCAGGGACTGACCATCCATTATAATTCTAACCTATACAGACCAGGGACTGACCATCCATTATAATTCTAACCTATAGAGACCAGGGACTGACCATCCATTATAATTCTAACCTATACAGACCAGGGACTGATCACCCATTATAGTTCTAACCAATACAGACCAGGGACTGACCATCCATTATAACTCTAACCTATACAGACCAGGGACTGACCATCCATTATAATTCTAACCTATACAGACCAGGGACTGACCATCCATTATAATTCTAACCTATACAGACCAGGGACTGACCATCCATTATAATTCTAACCTATACAGACCAGGGACTGACCATCCATTATAATTCTAACCAATACAGACCAGGGACTGACCATCCATTATAACTCTAACCTATACAGACCAGGGACTGACCATCCATTATAATTCTAACCTATACAGACCAGGGACTGACCGTCCATTATAATTCTAACCAATACAGACCAGGGACTGACCATCCATTATAATTCTAACCTATACAGACCAGGGACTGACCATCCATTATAATTCTAACCTATACAGACCAGGGACTGATCACCCATTATAGTTCTAACCAATACAGACCAGGGACTGACCATCCATTATAATTCTAACCTATACAGACCAGGGACTGACCATCCATTATAATTCTAATTTATACAGACCAGGGACTGACCATCCATTATAATTCTAACCTATACAGACCAGGGACTGACCATCCATTATAATTCTAACCTATACAGACCAGGGACTGACCATCCATTATAATTCTAACCTATACAGACCAGGGACTGACCATCCATTATAATTCTAACCTATACAGGCCAGGGACTGATCATCCATTATAATTATAACCTATACAGACCATGGACTGACCATCCATTATAATTCTAACCTATACAGACCAGGGACTGATCACCCATTGTAGTTCTAACCAATACAGACCAGGGACTGACCATCCATTATAATTCTAACCTATACATACCAGGGACTGACCATCCATTATAGTTCTAACCTATACAGACCAGGGACTGACCATCCATTATAACTCTAACCTATACAGACCAGGGACTGACCATCCATTATAATTCTAACCTATACAGACCAGGGACTGACCATCCATTATAATTCTAACCAATACAGACCAGGGACTGACCATCCATTATAACTCTAACCTATGCAGACCAGGGACTGACCATCCATTATAATTCTAACCTATACAGACCAGGGACTGATCATCCATTATAATTCTAACCAATACAGACCAGGGACTGACCATCCATTATAACTATAACCTATACAGACCAGGGACTGACCATCCATTATAACTAAACCTAAACAGACCAGGGACTGACCATCCATTATAATTCTAACCTATACAGACCAGGGACTGATCACCCATTATAGTTCTAACCAATACAGACCAGGGACTGACCATCCATTATAACTCTAAAATATACAGACCAGGGAATGACCATCCATTATAATTCTAACCTATACAGACCAGGGACTGACCATCCATTATAATTCTAACCAATACAGACCAGGGACTGACCATCCATTATAACTCTAACCTATACAGACCAGGGACTGACCATCCATTATGATTCTAACCTATACAGACCAGGGACTGATCATCCATTATAATTCTAACCAATACATACCAGGGACTGACCATCCATTATAACTCTAACCTATACAGACCAGGGACTGACCATCCATTATAACTAAACCTAAACAGACCAGGGACTGACCATCCATTATAATTCTAACCTATACAGACCAGGGACTGACCATCCATTATCATTCTAACCTATACAGACCAGGGACTGACCATCCATTATAATTCTAACCTATACAGGCCAGGGACTGATCATCCATTATAATTATAACCTATACAGACCAGGGACTGACCTTCCATTATAATTCTAACCTATACAGACAAGGGACTGACCACCCATTATAATTCTAACCTATACAGACCAGGGACTGACCATCCCTTATAACTCTAACCTATACAGACCAGGTACTGACCATCCATTATAATTCTAACCTATACAGACCAGGGACTGACCATCCATTATAATTCTAACCTATACAGACCAGGGACTGACCATCCATTATAATTCTAACCTATACAGACCAGGGACTGACCATCCATTATAATTCTAACCTATACAGACCAGTGACTGACCATCCATTATAATTCTAACCTATACAGACCAGGGACTGACCATCCATTATAATTCTAACCTATACAGACCAGGGACTGACCATCCATTATAATTCTAACCTATACAGACCAGGGACTGACCATCCATTATAATTCTAACCTATACAGAACAGTGACTGACCATCCATTATAATTCTAACCTATACAGACCAGGGACTGACCATCCATTATAATTCTAACCTATACAGACCAGGGACTGACCATCCATTATAATTATAACCTATACAGACCAGGGACTGACCTTCCATTATAATTCTAACCTATACAGACCAGGGACTGACCACCCATTATAATTCTAACCTATACAGACCAGGGACTGACCATCCCTTATAACTCTAACCTATACAGACCAGGGACTGACCATCCATTATAATTATAACCTACACAGACCAGGGACTTACCATCCATTATAATTCTAACCTATACAGACCAGGGACTGACCACCCATTATAATTCTAACCTATACAGACCAGGGACTGACCATCCCTTATAACTCTAACCTATACAGACCAGGGACTGACCATCCATTATAATTCTAACCTATACAGACCAGGGACTGACCATCCATTATAATTCTAACCTATACAGACCAGGGACTGACCATCCATTATAATTCTAACCTATACAGACCAGGGACTGACCATCCATTATAATTCTAACCTATACAGACCAGGGACTGACCATCCATTATAATTCTAACCTATACAGACCAGGGACTGACCATCCATTATAATTCTAACCTATACAGACCAGTGACTGATCACCCATTATAGTTCTAACCAATACAGACCAGGGACTGACCATCCATTATAACTCTAACCTATACAGACCAGGGACTGACCATCCATTATAACTAAACCTAAACAGACCAGGGACTGACCATCCATTATAATTCTAACCTATACAGACCAGGGACTGATCATCCATTATAATTCTAACCTATACAGACCAGGGACTGACCATCCATTATAATTCTAACTTATACAGACCAGGGACTGACCATCCATTATAATTCTAACCTATACAGACCAGGGACTGACCATCCATTATAATTCTAACCTATACAGACCAGGGACTGACCATCCATTATAATTCTAACCTATACAGACCAGGGACTGACCATCCATTATAATTCTAACCTATACAGACCAGGGACTGACCATCCATTGTCATTCTAACCTATACAGACCAGGGACTGACCATCCATTATAATTCTAACCTATACAGACCAGGGACTGACCATCCATTATAATTCTAACCAATACAGACCAGGGACTGACCATCCATTATAACTCTAACCTATACAGACCAGGGACTGACCATCCATTATAATTCTAACCTATACAGACCAGGGACTGATCATCCATTATAATTCTAACCAATACAGACCAGGGACTGATCACCCATTATAGTTCTAACCAATACAGACCAGGGACTGACCATCCATTATAACTCTAACCTATACAGACCAGGGACTGACCATCCATTATAATTCTAACCTATACAGACCAGGGACTGACCATCCATTATAATTCTAACCTATACAGACCAGGGACTGACCATCCATTATAATTCTAACCTATAGAGACCAGGGACTGACCATCCATTATAATTCTAACCTATACAGACCAGGGACTGATCACCCATTATAGTTCTAACCAATACAGACCAGGGACTGACCATCCATTATAACTCTAACCTATACAGACCAGGGACTGACCATCCATTATAATTCTAACCTATACAGACCAGGGACTGACCATCCATTATAATTCTAACCTATACAGACCAGGGACTGACCATCCATTATAATTCTAACCAATACAGACCAGGGACTGACCATCCATTATAATTCTAACCTATACAGACCAGGGACTGACCATCCATTATAATTCTAACCTATACAGACCAGGGACTGACCATCCATTATAATTCTAACCAATACAGACCAGGGACTGACCATCCATTATAATTCTAACCTATACAGACCAGGGACTGACCGTCCATTATAATTCTAACCAATACAGACCAGGGACTGACCATCCATTATAATTCTAACCTATACAGACCAGGGACTGACCATCCATTATAATTCTAACCTATACAGACCAGGGACTGATCACCCATTATAGTTCTAACCAATACAGACCAGGGACTGACCATCCATTATAATTCTAACCTATACAGACCAGGGACTGACCATCCATTATAATTCTAATTTATACAGACCAGGGACTGACCATCCATTATAATTCTAACCTATACAGACCAGGGACTGACCATCCATTATAATTCTAACCTATACAGACCAGGGACTGACCATCCATTATAATTCTAACCTATACAGACCAGGGACTGACCATCCATTATAATTCTAACCTATACAGGCCAGGGACTGATCATCCATTATAATTATAACCTATACAGACCATGGACTGACCATCCATTATAATTCTAACCTATACAGACCAGGGACTGATCACCCATTGTAGTTCTAACCAATACAGACCAGGGACTGACCATCCATTATAATTCTAACCTATACAGACCAGGGACTGACCATCCATTATAGTTCTAACCTATACAGACCAGGGACTGACCATCCATTATAACTCTAACCTATACAGACCAGGGACTGACCATCCATTATAATTCTAACCTATACAGACCAGGGACTGACCATCCATTATAATTCTAACCAATACAGACCAGGGACTGACCATCCATTATAACTCTAACCTATGCAGACCAGGGACTGACCATCCATTATAATTCTAACCTATACAGACCAGGGACTGATCATCCATTATAATTCTAACCAATACAGACCAGGGACTGACCATCCATTATAACTATAACCTATACAGACCAGGGACTGACCATCCATTATAACTAAACCTAAACAGACCAGGGACTGACCATCCATTATAATTCTAACCTATACAGACCAGGGACTGATCACCCATTATAGTTCTAACCAATACAGACCAGGGACTGACCATCCATTATAACTCTAAAATATACAGACCAGGGAATGACCATCCATTATAATTCTAACCTATACAGACCAGGGACTGACCATCCATTATAATTCTAACCAATACAGACCAGGGACTGACCATCCATTATAACTCTAACCTATACAGACCAGGGACTGACCATCCATTATGATTCTAACCTATACAGACCAGGGACTGATCATCCATTATAATTCTAACCAATACATACCAGGGACTGACCATCCATTATAACTCTAACCTATACAGACCAGGGACTGACCATCCATTATAACTAAACCTAAACAGACCAGGGACTGACCATCCATTATAATTCTAACCTATACAGACCAGGGACTGACCATCCATTATCATTCTAACCTATACAGACCAGGGACTGACCATCCATTATAATTCTAACCTATACAGGCCAGGGACTGATCATCCATTATAATTATAACCTATACAGACCAGGGACTGACCTTCCATTATAATTCTAACCTATACAGACAAGGGACTGACCACCCATTATAATTCTAACCTATACAGACCAGGGACTGACCATCCCTTATAACTCTAACCTATACAGACCAGGTACTGACCATCCATTATAATTCTAACCTATACAGACCAGGGACTGACCATCCATTATAATTCTAACCTATACAGACCAGGGACTGACCATCCATTATAATTCTAACCTATACAGACCAGGGACTGACCATCCATTATAATTCTAACCTATACAGACCAGTGACTGACCATCCATTATAATTCTAACCTATACAGACCAGGGACTGACCATCCATTATAATTCTAACCTATACAGACCAGGGACTGACCATCCATTATAATTCTAACCTATACAGACCAGGGACTGACCATCCATTATAATTCTAACCTATACAGAACAGTGACTGACCATCCATTATAATTCTAACCTATACAGACCAGGGACTGACCATCCATTATAATTCTAACCTATACAGACCAGGGACTGACCATCCATTATAATTATAACCTATACAGACCAGGGACTGACCTTCCATTATAATTCTAACCTATACAGACCAGGGACTGACCACCCATTATAATTCTAACCTATACAGACCAGGGACTGACCATCCCTTATAACTCTAACCTATACAGACCAGGGACTGACCATCCATTATAATTATAACCTACACAGACCAGGGACTTACCATCCATTATAATTCTAACCTATACAGACCAGGGACTGACCACCCATTATAATTCTAACCTATACAGACCAGGGACTGACCATCCCTTATAACTCTAACCTATACAGACCAGGGACTGACCATCCATTATAATTCTAACCTATACAGACCAGGGACTGACCATCCATTATAATTCTAACCTATACAGACCAGGGACTGACCATCCATTATAATTCTAACCTATACAGACCAGGGACTGACCATCCATTATAATTCTAACCTATACAGACCAGGGACTGACCATCCATTATAATTCTAACCTATACAGACCAGGGACTGACCATCCATTATAATTCTAACCTATACAGACCAGTGACTGATCACCCATTATAGTTCTAACCAATACAGACCAGGGACTGACCATCCATTATAACTCTAACCTATACAGACCAGGGACTGACCATCCATTATAACTAAACCTAAACAGACCAGGGACTGACCATCCATTATAATTCTAACCTATACAGACCAGGGACTGATCATCCATTATAATTCTAACCTATACAGACCAGGGACTGACCATCCATTATAATTCTAACTTATACAGACCAGGGACTGACCATCCATTATAATTCTAACCTATACAGACCAGGGACTGACCATCCATTATAATTCTAACCTATACAGACCAGGGACTGACCATCCATTATAATTCTAACCTATACAGACCAGGGACTGACCATCCATTATAATTCTAACCTATACAGACCAGGGACTGACCATCCATTGTCATTCTAACCTATACAGACCAGGGACTGACCATCCATTATAATTCTAACCTATACAGACCAGGGACTGACCATCCATTATAATTCTAACCAATACAGACCAGGGACTGACCATCCATTATAACTCTAACCTATACAGACCAGGGACTGACCATCCATTATAATTCTAACCTATACAGACCAGGGACTGATCATCCATTATAATTCTAACCAATACAGACCAGGGACTGATCACCCATTATAGTTCTAACCAATACAGACCAGGGACTGACCATCCATTATAACTCTAACCTATACAGACCAGGGACTGACCATCCATTATAATTCTAACCTATACAGACCAGGGACTGACCATCCATTATAATTCTAACCTATACAGACCAGGGACTGACCATCCATTATAATTCTAACCTATAGAGACCAGGGACTGACCATCCATTATAATTCTAACCTATACAGACCAGGGACTGATCACCCATTATAGTTCTAACCAATACAGACCAGGGACTGACCATCCATTATAACTCTAACCTATACAGACCAGGGACTGACCATCCATTATAATTCTAACCTATACAGACCAGGGACTGACCATCCATTATAATTCTAACCTATACAGACCAGGGACTGACCATCCATTATAATTCTAACCAATACAGACCAGGGACTGACCATCCATTATAATTCTAACCTATACAGACCAGGGACTGACCATCCATTATAATTCTAACCTATACAGACCAGGGACTGACCATCCATTATAATTCTAACCAATACAGACCAGGGACTGACCATCCATTATAACTCTAACCTATACAGACCAGGGACTGACCATCCATTATAATTCTAACCTATACAGACCAGGGACTGACCGTCCATTATAATTCTAACCAATACAGACCAGGGACTGACCATCCATTATAATTCTAACCTATACAGACCAGGGACTGATCACCCATTGTAGTTCTAACCAATACAGACCAGGGACTGACCATCCATTATAATTCTAACCTATACAGACCAGGGACTGATCACCCATTATAGTTCTAACCAATACAGACCAGGGACTGACCATCCATTATAATTCTAACCTATACAGACCAGGGACTGACCATCCATTATAATTCTAATTTATACAGACCAGGGACTGATCATCCATTATAATTCTAACCTATACAGACCAGGGACTGACCATCCATTATAATTCTAACCTATACAGACCAGGGACTGACCATCCATTATAATTCTAACCTATACAGACCAGGGACTGACCATCCATTATAATTCTAACCTATACAGGCCAGGGACTGATCATCCATTATAATTATAACCTATACAGACCATGGACTGACCATCCATTATAATTCTAACCTATACAGACCAGGGACTGATCACCCATTGTAGTTCTAACCAATACAGACCAGGGACTGACCATCCATTATAATTCTAACCTATACAGACCAGGGACTGACCATCCATTATAGTTCTAACCTATACAGACCAGGGACTGACCATCCATTATAACTCTAACCTATACAGACCAGGGACTGACCATCCATTATAATTCTAACCTATACAGACCAGGGACTGACCATCCATTATAATTCTAACCAATACAGACCAGGGACTGACCATCCATTATAACTCTAACCTATGCAGACCAGGGACTGACCATCCATTATAATTCTAACCTATACAGACCAGGGACTGATCATCCATTATAATTCTAACCAATACAGACCAGGGACTGACCATCCATTATAACTATAACCTATACAGACCAGGGACTGACCATCCATTATAACTAAACCTAAACAGACCAGGGACTGACCATCCATTATAATTCTAACCTATACAGACCAGGGACTGATCATCCATTATAATTCTAACCTATACAGACCAGGGACTGACCATCCATTATAATTCTAACCTATACAGACCAGGGACTGACCATCCATTATAATTCTAACCTATACAGACCAGGGACTGACCATCCATTATAATTCTAACCTATACAGACCAGGGACTGACCATCCATTATAATTCTAACCTATACAGACCAGGGACTGATCATCCATTATAATTCTAACCAATACAGACCAGGGACTGACCATCCATTATAATTCTAACCAATACAGACCAGGGACTGACCATCCATTATATATCTAACCTATACAGACCAGGGACTGACCATCCATTATAATTCTAACCTATAAAGACCAGGGACTGACCATCCATTATAATTCTAACCTATACAGACCAGGGACTGACCATCCATTATCATTCTAACCTATACAGACCAGGGAATGACCTTCCATTATAATTCTAACCTATACAGACCAGGGACTGATCATCCATTATAATTCTAACCTATACAGACCAGGGACTGACCATCCATTATAATTCTAACCTATACAGACCAGGGACTGACCATCCATTATAATTCTAACCTATACAGACCAGGGACTGACCATCCATTATAATTCTAACCTATACAGACCAGGGACTGATCATCCATTATAATTCTAACCAATACAGACCAGGGACTGACCATCCATTATAATTCTAACCAATACAGACCAGGGACTGACCATCCATTATAATTCTAACCTATACAGACCAGGGACTGACCATCCATTATAATTCTAACCTATAAAGACCAGGGACTGACCATCCATTATAATTCTAACCTATACAGACCAGGGACTGACCATCCATTATCATTCTAACCTATACAGACCAGGGACTGACCTTCCATTATAATTCTAACCTATACAGACCAGGGACTGATCATCTATTATAATTCTAACCAATACAGACCAGGGACTGACCATCCCTTATAACTCTAACCTATACAGACCAGGGACTGACCATCCATTATAATTCTAACCTATACAGACCAGGGACTGACCATCCATTATAATTCTAACCTATACAGACCAGGGACTGACCATCCATTATAATTCTAACCTATACAGACCAGGGACTGACCATCCATTATAATTCTAACCTATACAGATCAGGGACTGACCATCCATTATAATTCTAACCTATACAGACCAGGGACTGACCATCCATTATAATTCTAACCTATACAGACCAGGGACTGATCACCCATTATAGTTCTAACCAATACAGACCAGGGACTGGCCATCCATTATAACTCTAACCTATACAGACCAGGGACTGACCATCCATTATAATTCTAACCTATACAGACCAGGGACTGACCATCCATTATAATTCTAACCTATACAGACCAGGGACTGACCATCCATTATAATTCTAACCTATACAGACCAGGGACTGACCATCCATTATAATTCTAACCTATACAGACCAGGGACTGATCACCCATTATAGTTCTAACCAATACAGACCAGGGACTGACCATCCATTATAACTCTAACCTATACAGACCAGGGACTGACCATCCATTATAATTCTAACCTATACAGACCAGGGACTGACCATCCATTATAATTCTAACCAATACAGACCAGGGACTGACCATCCATTATAACTCTAACCTATACAGACCAGGGACTGACCATCCATTATAATTCTAACCTAAACAGACCAGGGACTGATCATCCATTATAATTCTAACCAATACAGACCAGGGACTGACCATCCATTATAACTCTAACCTATACAGACCAGGGACTGACCATCCATTATAACTAAACCTAAACAGACCAGGGACTGACCATCCATTATAATTCTAACCTATACAGACCAGGGACTGATCATCCATTATAATTCTAACCTATACAGACCAGGGACTGACCATCCATTATAATTCTAACTTGTACAGACCAGGGACTGACCATCCATTATAATTCTAACCTATACAGACCAGGGACTGACCATCCATTATAATTCTAACCTATACAGACCAGGGACTGACCATCCATTATAATTCTAAACTATACAGACCAGGGACTGACCATCCATTATAATTCTAACCTATACAGGCCAGGGACTGATCATCCATTATAATTATAACCTATACAGACCATGGACTGACCTTCCATTATAATTCTAACCTATACAGACCAGGGACTGATCATCCATTATAATTCTAACCAATACAGACCAGGGACTGACCATCCCTTATAACTCTAACCTATACAGACCAGGGACTGACCATCCATTATCATTCTAACCTATACAGACCAGGGACTGACCATCCATTATAATTCTAACCTATACAGACCAGGGACTGACCATCCATTATAATTCTAACCTATACAGACCAGGGACTGACCATCCATTATAATTCTAACCTATACAGACCAGGGACTGATCACCCATTATAGTTCTAACCAATACAGACCAGGGACTGACCATCCATTATAACTCTAACCTATACAGACCAGGGACTGACCATCCATTATAATTCTAACCTATACAGACCAGGGACTGACATTCCATTATAATTCTAACCTATACAGACCAGGGACTGACCATCCATTATAATTCTAACCTATACAGACCAGGGACTGACCATCCATTATAATTCTAACCTATACAGACCAGGGACTGATCACCCATTACAGTTCTAACCAATACAGACCAGGGACTGACCATCCATTATAACTCTAACCTATACAGACCAGGGACTGACCATCCATTATAATTCTAACCTATACAGACCAGGGACTGACCATCCATTATAATTCTAACCTATACAGACCAGGGACTGACCATCCATTATAATTCTAACCTATACAGACCAGGGACTGACCATCCATTATAATTCTAACCTATACAGACCAGGGACTGACCATCCATTATAATTCTAACCTATACAGACCAGGGACTGATCACCCATTATAGTTCTAACCTATACAGACCAGGGACTGACCATCCATTATAATTCTAACCTATACAGACCAGGGACTGACCATCCATTATAATTCTAACCTATACAGACCAGGGACTGACCATCCATTATAATTCTAACCTATACAGACCAGGGACTGACCATCCATTATAATTCTAACCTATACAGACCAGGCACTGACCATCCATTATAATTCTAACCTATACAGACCAGGGACTGACCATCCATTATAATTCTAACTTATACAGACCAGGGACTGACCATCCATTATAATTCTAACCTATACAGACCAGGGACTGACCATCCATTATAATTCTAACCTATACAGACCAGGGACTGACCATCCATTATAATTCTAACCTATACAGACCAGGGACTGACCATCCATTATAATTCTAACCTATACAGACCAGGGACTGATCACCCATTATAGTTCTAACCAATACAGACCAGGGACTGACCATCCATTATAACTCTAACCTATACAGACCAGGGACTGACCATCCATTATAATTCTAACCTATACAGACCAGGGACTGACCATCCATTGTCATTCTAACCTATACAGACCAGGGACTGACCATCCATTATAATTCTAACCTATACAGACCAGGGACTGACCATCCATTATAATTCTAACCAATACAGACCAGGGACTGATCACCCATTATAGTTCTAACCAATACAGACCAGGGACTGACCATCCATTATAACTCTAACCTATACAGACCAGGGACTGACCATCCATTATAATTCTAATCCTATACAGACCAGGGACTGACCATCCATTATAATTCTAACCTATACAGACCAGGGACTGACCATCCATTATAATTCTAACCTATAGAGACCAGGGACTGACCATCCATTATAATTCTAACCTATACAGACCAGGGACTGATCATCCATTATAATTCTAACCAATACAGACCAGGGACTGACCATCCATTATAATTCTAACCAATACAGACCAGGGACTGACCATCCATTATATATCTAACCTATACAGACCAGGGACTGACCATCCATTATAATTCTAACCTATAAAGACCAGGGACTGACCATCCATTATAATTCTAACCTATACAGACCAGGGACTGACCATCCATTATCATTCTAACCTATACAGACCAGGGACTGACCTTCCATTATAATTCTAACCTATACAGACCAGGGACTGATCATCCATTATAATTCTAACCTATACAGACCAGGGACTGACCATCCATTATAATTCTAACCTATACAGACCAGGGACTGACCATCCATTATAATTCTAACCTATACAGACCAGGGACTGACCATCCATTATAATTCTAACCTATACAGACCAGGGACTGATCATCCATTATAATTCTAACCAATACAGACCAGGGACTGACCATCCATTATAATTCTAACCAATACAGACCAGGGACTGACCATCCATTATAATTCTAACCTATACAGACCAGGGACTGACCATCCATTATAATTCTAACCTATAAAGACCAGGGACTGACCATCCATTATAATTCTAACCTATACAGACCAGGGACTGACCATCCATTATCATTCTAACCTATACAGACCAGGGACTGACCTTCCATTATAATTCTAACCTATACAGACCAGGGACTGATCATCTATTATAATTCTAACCAATACAGACCAGGGACTGACCATCCCTTATAACTCTAACCTATACAGACCAGGGACTGACCATCCATTATAATTCTAACCTATACAGACCAGGGACTGACCATCCATTATAATTCTAACCTATACAGACCAGGGACTGACCATCCATTATAATTCTAACCTATACAGACCAGGGACTGACCATCCATTATAATTCTAACCTATACAGATCAGGGACTGACCATCCATTATAATTCTAACCTATACAGACCAGGGACTGACCATCCATTATAATTCTAACCTATACAGACCAGGGACTGATCACCCATTATAGTTCTAACCAATACAGACCAGGGACTGGCCATCCATTATAACTCTAACCTATACAGACCAGGGACTGACCATCCATTATAATTCTAACCTATACAGACCAGGGACTGACCATCCATTATAATTCTAACCTATACAGACCAGGGACTGACCATCCATTATAATTCTAACCTATACAGACCAGGGACTGACCATCCATTATAATTCTAACCTATACAGACCAGGGACTGATCACCCATTATAGTTCTAACCAATACAGACCAGGGACTGACCATCCATTATAACTCTAACCTATACAGACCAGGGACTGACCATCCATTATAATTCTAACCTATACAGACCAGGGACTGACCATCCATTATAATTCTAACCAATACAGACCAGGGACTGACCATCCATTATAACTCTAACCTATACAGACCAGGGACTGACCATCCATTATAATTCTAACCTAAACAGACCAGGGACTGATCATCCATTATAATTCTAACCAATACAGACCAGGGACTGACCATCCATTATAACTCTAACCTATACAGACCAGGGACTGACCATCCATTATAACTAAACCTAAACAGACCAGGGACTGACCATCCATTATAATTCTAACCTATACAGACCAGGGACTGACCATCCATTATAATTCTAACCTATACAGACCAGGGACTGACCATCCATTATAATTCTAACCAATACAGACCAGGGACTGACCATCCATTATAACTCTAACCTATACAGACCAGGGACTGACCATCCATTATAATTCTAACCTATACAGACCAGGGACTGATCATCCATTATAATTCTAACCAATACAGACCAGGGACTGATCACCCATTATAGTTCTAACCAATACAGACCAGGGACTGACCATCCATTATAACTCTAACCTATACAGACCAGGGACTGACCATCCATTATAATTCTAACCTATACAGACCAGGGACTGACCATCCATTATAATTCTAACCTATACAGACCAGGGACTGACCATCCATTATAATTCTAACCTATAGAGACCAGGGACTGACCATCCATTATAATTCTAACCTATACAGACCAGGGACTGATCATCCATTATAATTCTAACCAATACAGACCAGGGACTGACCATCCATTATAATTCTAACCAATACAGACCAGGGACTGACCATCCATTATATATCTAACCTATACAGACCAGGGACTGACCATCCATTATAATTCTAACCTATAAAGACCAGGGACTGACCATCCATTATAATTCTAACCTATACAGACCAGGGACTGACCATCCATTATCATTCTAACCTATACAGACCAGGGACTGACCTTCCATTATAATTCTAACCTATACAGACCAGGGACTGATCATCCATTATAATTCTAACCTATACAGACCAGGGACTGACCATCCATTATAATTCTAACCTATACAGACCAGGGACTGACCATCCATTATAATTCTAACCTATACAGACCAGGGACTGACCATCCATTATAATTCTAACCTATACAGACCAGGGACTGATCATCCATTATAATTCTAACCAATACAGACCAGGGACTGACCATCCATTATAATTCTAACCAATACAGAACAGGGACTGACCATCCATTATAATTCTAACCTATACAGACCAGGGACTGACCATCCATTATAATTCTAACCTATAAAGACCAGGGACTGACCATCCATTATAATTCTAACCTATACAGACCAGGGACTGACCATCCATTATCATTCTAACCTATACAGACCAGGGACTGACCTTCCATTATAATTCTAACCTATACAGACCAGGGACTGATCATCTATTATAATTCTAACCAATACAGACCAGGGACTGACCATCCCTTATAACTCTAACCTATACAGACCAGGGACTGACCATCCATTATAATTCTAACCTATACAGACCAGGGACTGACCATCCATTATAATTCTAACCTATACAGACCAGGGACTGACCATCCATTATAATTCTAACCTATACAGACCAGGGACTGACCATCCATTATAATTCTAACCTATACAGATCAGGGACTGACCATCCATTATAATTCTAACCTATACAGACCAGGGACTGACCATCCATTATAATTCTAACCTATACAGACCAGGAACTGATCACCCATTATAGTTCTAACCAATACAGACCAGGGACTGGCCATCCATTATAACTCTAACCTATACAGACCAGGGACTGACCATCCATTATAATTCTAACCTATACAGACCAGGGACTGACCATCCATTATAATTCTAACCTATACAGACCAGGGACTGACCATCCATTATAATTCTAACCTATACAGACCAGGGACTGACCATCCATTATAATTCTAACCTATACAGACCAGGGACTGATCACCCATTATAGTTCTAACCAATACAGACCAGGGACTGACCATCCATTATAACTCTAACCTATACAGACCAGGGACTGACCATCCATTATAATTCTAACCTATACAGACCAGGGACTGACCATCCATTATAATTCTAACCAATACAGACCAGGGACTGACCATCCATTATAACTCTAACCTATACAGACCAGGGACTGACCATCCATTATAATTCTAACCTAAACAGACCAGGGACTGATCATCCATTATAATTCTAACCAATACAGACCAGGGACTGACCATCCATTATAACTCTAACCTATACAGACCAGGGACTGACCATCCATTATAACTAAACCTAAACAGACCAGGGACTGACCATCCATTATAATTCTAACCTATACAGACCAGGGACTGATCATCCATTATAATTCTAACCTATACAGACCAGGGACTGACCATCCATTATAATTCTAACTTGTACAGACCAGGGACTGACCATCCATTATAATTCTAACCTATACAGACCAGGGACTGACCATCCATTATAATTCTAACCTATACAGACCAGGGACTGACCATCCATTATAATTCTAAACTATACAGACCAGGGACTGACCATCCATTATAATTCTAACCTATACAGGCCAGGGACTGATCATCCATTATAATTATAACCTATACAGACCATGGACTGACCTTCCATTATAATTCTAACCTATACAGACCAGGGACTGATCATCCATTATAATTCTAACCAATACAGACCAGGGACTGACCATCCCTTATAACTCTAACCTATACAGACCAGGGACTGACCATCCATTATCATTCTAACCTATACAGACCAGGGACTGACCATCCATTATAATTCTAACCTATACAGACCAGGGACTGACCATCCATTATAATTCTAACCTATACAGACCAGGGACTGACCATCCATTATAATTCTAACCTATACAGACCAGGGACTGATCACCCATTATAGTTCTAACCAATACAGACCAGGGACTGACCATCCATTATAACTCTAACCTATACAGACCAGGGACTGACCATCCATTATAATTCTAACCTATACAGACCAGGGACTGACAATCCATTATAATTCTAACCTATACAGACCAGGGACTGACCATCCATTATAATTCTAACCTATACAGACCAGGGACTGACCAACCATTATAATTCTAACCTATACAGACCAGGGACTGATCACCCATTATAGTTCTAACCAATACAGACCAGGGACTGACCATCCATTATAACTCTAACCTATACAGACCAGGGACTGACCATCAATTATAATTCTAACCTATACAGACCAGGGACTGACCATCCATTATAATTCTATCCAATACAGACCAGGGACTGACCATCCATTATAACTCTAACCTATACAGACCAGGGACTGACCATCCATTATTATTCTAACCTATACAGACCAGGGACTGACCATCCATTATAATTCTAACCTATACAGACCAGGGACTGACCATCCATTATAATTCTAACCTATACAGACCAGGGACTGACCATCCATTATAATTCTAACCTATACAGACCAGGGACTGACCATCCATTATAATTCTAACCTATACAGACCAGGCACTGACCATCCATTATAATTCTAACCTATACAGACCAGGGACTGACCATCCATTATAATTCTAACTTATACAGACCAGGGACTGACCATCCATTATAATTCTAACCTATACAGACCAGGGACTGACCATCCATTATAATTCTAACCTATACAGACCAGGGACTGACCATCCATTATAATTCTAACCTATACAGACCAGGGACTGACCATCCATTATAATTCTAACCTATACAGACCAGGGACTGATCACCCATTATAGTTCTAACCAATACAGACCAGGGACTGACCATCCATTATAACTCTAACCTATACAGACCAGGGACTGACCATCCATTATAATTCTAACCTATACAGACCAGGGACTGACCATCCATTGTCATTCTAACCTATACAGACCAGGGACTGACCATCCATTATAATTCTAACCTATACAGACCAGGGACTGACCAACCATTATAATTCTAACCAATACAGACCAGGGACTGACCATCCATTATAACTCTAACCTATACAGACCAGGGACTGACCATCCATTATAATTCTAACCTATACAGACCAGGGACTGATCATCCATTATAATTCTAACCAATACAGACCAGGGACTGATCACCCATTATAGTTCTAACCAATACAGACCAGGGACTGACCATCCATTATAACTCTAACCTATACAGACCAGGGACTGACCATCCATTATAATTCTAACCTATACAGACCAGGGACTGAAAATCCATTATAATTCTAACCTATACAGACCAGGGACTGACCATCCATTATAATTCTAACCTATAGAGACCAGGGACTGACCATCCATTATAATTCTAACCTATACAGACCAGGGACTGATCACCCATTATAGTTCTAACCAATACAGACCTGGGACTGACCATCCATTATAACTCTAACCTATACAGACCAGGGACTGACCATCCATTATAATTCTAACCTATACAGACCAGGGACTGACCATCCATTATAATTCTAACCTATACAGACCAGGGACTGACCATCCATTATAATTCTAACCTATACAGACCAGGGACTGACCATCCATTATAATTCTAACCAATACAGACCAGGGACTGACCATCCATTATAACTCTAACCTATACAGACCAGGGACTGACCATCCATTATAATTCTAACCTATACAGACCAGGGACTGACCGTCCATTATAATTCTAACCTATACAGACCAGGGACTGACCATCCATTATAATTCTAACCTATACAGACCAGGGACTGACCATCCATTATAATTCTAACCTATACAGACCAGGGACTGATCACCCATTATAGTTCTAACCAATACAGACCAGGGACTGACCATCCATTATAATTCTAATCTATACAGACCAGGGACTGACCATCCATTATAATTCTAATTTATACAGACCAGGGACTGACCATCCATTATAATTCTAACCTATACAGACCAGGGACTGACCATCCATTATAATTCTAACCTATACAGACCAGGGACTGACCATCCATTATAATTCTAACCTATACAGACCAGGGACTGACCATCCATTATAATTCTAACCTATACAGGCCAGGGACTGATCATCCATTATAATTATAACCTATACAGACCATGGACTGACCATCCATTATAATTCTAACCTATACAGACCAGGGACTGATCACCCATTGTAGTTCTAACCAATACAGACCAGGGACTGACCATCCATTATAATTCTAACCTATACAGACCAGGGACTGACCATCCATTATAATTCTAACCTATACAGACCAGGGACTGACCATCCATTATAGTTCTAACCTATACAGACCAGGGACTGACCATCCATTATAACTCTAACCTATACAGACCAGGGACTGACCATCCATTATAATTCTAACCTATACAGACCAGGGACTGACCATCCATTATAATTCTAACCAATACAGACCAGGGACTGACCATCCATTATAACTCTAACCTATGCAGACCAGGGACTGACCATCCATTATAATTCTAACCTATACAGACCAGGGACTGATCATCCATTATAATTCTAACCAATACAGACCAGGGACTGACCATCCATTATAACTCTAACCTATACAGACCAGGGACTGACCATCCATTATAACTAAACCTAAACAGACCAGGGACTGACCATCCATTATAATTCTAACCTATACAGACCAGGGACTGATCATCCATTATAATTATAACCTATACAGACCAGGGACTGACCATTCATTATAATTCTAACCTATACAGACCAGGGACTGACCATCCATTATAATTCTAACCTATACAGACCAGGGACTGACCATCCATTATAATTCTAACCTATACAGACCAGGGACTGACCATCCATTATAATTCTAACCTATACAGACCAGGGACTGATCATCCATTATAATTCTAACCAATACAGACCAGGGACTGACCATCCATTATAATTCTAACCAATACAGACCAGGGACTGACCATCCATTATAATTCTAACCTATACAGACCAGGGACTGACCATCCATTATAATTCTAACCTATAAAGACCAGGGACTGACCATCCATTATAATTCTAACCTATACAGACCAGGGACTGACCATCCATTATCATTCTAACCTATACAGACCAGGGACTGACCTTCCATTATAATTCTAACCTATACAGACCAGGGACTGATCATCCATTATAATTCTAACCAATACAGACCAGGGACTGACCATCCATTATAACTCTAACCTATTCAGACCAGGGACTGACCATCCATTATAACTAAACCTAAACAGACCAGGGACTGACCATCCATTATAATTCTAACCTATACAGACCAGGGACTGATCATCCATTATAATTATAACCTATACAGACCAGGGACTGACCATTCATTATAATTCTAACCTATACAGACCAGGGACTGACCATCCATTATAATTCTAACCTATACAGACCAGGGACTGACCATCCATTATAATTCTAACCTATACAGACCAGGGACTGACCATCCATTATAATTCTAACCTATACAGACCAGGGACTGATCATCCATTATAATTCTAACCAATACAGACCAGGGACTGACCATCCATTATAATTCTAACCAATACAGACCAGGGACTGACCATCCATTATAATTCTAACCTATACAGACCAGGGACTGACCATCCATTATAATTCTAACCTATAAAGACCAGGGACTGACCATCCATTATAATTCTAACCTATACAGACCAGGGACTGACCATCCATTATCATTCTAACCTATACAGACCAGGGACTGACCTTCCATTATAATTCTAACCTATACAGACCAGGGACTGATCATCCATTATAATTCTAACCTATACAGACCAGGGACTGACCATCCATTATAATTCTAACCTATACAGACCAGGGACTGACCATCCATTATAATTCTAACCTATACAGACCAGGGACTGACCATCCATTATAATTCTAACCTATACAGACCAGGGACTGATCATCCATTATAATTCTAACCAATACAGACCAGGGACTGACCATCCATTATAATTCTAACCAATACAGACCAGGGACTGACCATCCATTATAATTCTAACCTATACAGACCAGGGACTGACCATCCATTATAATACTAACCTATACAGACCAGGGACTGACCATCCATTATAATTCTAACCTATACAGACCAGGGACTGACCATCCATTATAATTCTAACCTATACAGACCAGGGACTGACCATCCATTATAATTCTAACCAATACAGACCAGGGACTGACCATCCATTATAATTCTAACCTATAGAGACCAGGGACTGACCATCCATTATAATTCTAACCTATACAGACCAGGGACTGATCACCCATTATAGTTCTAACCAATACAGACCAGGGACTGACCATCCATTATAACTCTAACCTATACAGACCAGGGACTGACCATCCATTATAATTCTAACCTATACAGACCAGGGACTGACCATCCATTATAATTCTAACCTATACAGACCAGGGACTGACCATCCATTATAATTCTAACCTATACAGACCAGGGACTGACCATCCATTATAATTCTAACCTATAAAGACCAGGGACTGACCATCCATTATAATTCTAACCTATACAGACCAGGGACTGACCATCCATTATAATTCTAACCTATACAGACCAGGGACTGATCATCCATTATAATTCTAACCAATACAGACCAGGGACTGACCATCCATTATAATTCTAACCAATACAGACCAGGGACTGACCATCCATTATAATTCTAACCTATACAGACCAGGGACTGACCATCCATTATAATTCTAACCTATACAGACCAGGGACTGACCATCCATTATAATTCTAACCTATACAGACCAGGGACTGACCATCCATTATAATTCTAACCTATACAGACCAGGGACTGACCATCCATTATAATTCTAACCTATACAGACCAGGGACTGACCATCCATTATAATTCTAACCTATAGAGACCAGGGACTGACCATCCATTATAATTCTAATCTATACAGACCAGGGACTGATCACCCATTATAGTTCTAACCAATACAGACCAGGGACTGACCATCCATTATAACTCTAACCTATACAGACCAGGGACTGACCATCCATTATAATTCTAACCTATACAGACCAGGGACTGACCATCCATTATAATTCTAACCTATACAGACCAGGGACTGACCATCCATTATAATTCTAACCTATACAGACCAGGGACTGACCATCCATTATAATTCTAACCTATAAAGACCAGGTACTGACCATCCATTATAATTCTAACCTATACAGACAAAGGGACTGACCATCCATTATCATTCTAACCTATACAGACCAGGGACTGACCTTCCATTATAATTCTAACCTATACAGACCAGGGACTGATCATCCATTATAATTCTAACCTATACAGACCAGGGACTGACCATCCATTATAATTCTAACCTATACAGACCAGGGACTGACCATCCATTATAATTCTAACCTATACAGACCAGGGACTGACCATCCATTATAATTCTAACCTATACAGACCAGGGACTGATCATCCATTATAATTCTAACCAATACAGACCAGGGACTGACCATCCATTATAATTCTAACCAATACAGACCAGGGACTGACCATCCATTATAATTCTAACCTATACAGACCAGGGACTGACCATCCATTATAATTCTAACCTATACAGACCAGGGACTGACCATCCATTATAATTCTAACCTATACAGACCAGGGACTGACCATCCATTATAATTCTAACCTATACAGACCAGGGACTGACCATCCATTATAATTCTAACCTATACAGACCAGGGACTGACCATCCATTATAATTCTAACCTATAGAGACCAGGGACTGACCATCCATTATAATTCTAACCTATACAGACCAGGGACTGACCATCCATTATAATTCTAACCTATACAGACCAGGGACTGACCATCCATTATAATTCTAACACCATCCATTATAATTCTAACCAATACAGACCAGGGACTGACCATCCATTATAACTCTAACCTATACAGACCAGGGACTGATCACCCATTATAGTTCTAACCAATACAGACCAGGGACTGACCATCCATTATAACTCTAACCTATACAGACCAGGGACTGACCATCCATTATAATTCTAACCTATACAGACCAGGGACTGACCATCCATTATAATTCTAACACCATCCATTATAATTCTAACCAATACAGACCAGGGACTGACCATCCATTTTAACTCTAACCTATACAGACCAGGGACTGACCATCCATTATAATTCTAACCTATACAGACCAGGGACTGACCGTCCATTATAATTCTAACCTATACAGACCAGGGACTGACCATCCATTATAATTCTAACCTATACAGACCAGGGACTGACCATCCATTATAATTCTAACCTATACAGACCAGGGACTGATCACCCATTATAGTTCTAACCAATACAGACCAGAGACTGACCATCCATTATAATTCTAACCTATACAGACCAGGGACTGACCATCCATTATAATTCTAATTTATACAGACCAGGGACTGACCATCCATTATAATTCTAACCTATACAGACCAGGGACTGACCATCCATTATAATTCTAACCTATACAGACCAGGGACTGACCATCCATTATAATTCTAACCTATACAGACCAGGGACTGACCATCCATTATAATTCTAACCTATACAGGCCAGGGACTGATCATCCATTATAATTATAACCTATACAGACCATGGACTGACCATCCATTATAATTCTAACCTATACAGACCAGGGACTGAGCACCCATTGTAGTTCTAACCAATACAGACCAGGGACTGACCATCCATTATAATTCTAACCTATACAGACCAGGGACTGACCATCCATTATAATTATAACCTATACAGACCAGGGACTGACCATCCATTATAGTTCTAACCTATACAGACCAGGGACTGACCATCCATTATAACTCTAACCTATACAGACCAGGGACTGACCATCCATTATAATTCTAACCTATACAGACCAGGGACTGACCATCCATTATAATTCTAACCAATACAGACCAGGGACTGACCATCCATTATAACTCTAACCTATGCAGACCAGGGACTGACCATCCATTATAATTCTAACCTATACAGACCAGGGACTGATCATCCATTATAATTCTAACCAATACAGACCAGGGACTGACCATCCATTATAACTCTAACCTATACAGACCAGGGACTGACCATCCATTATAACTAAACCTAAACAGACCAGGGACTGACCATCCATTATAATTCTAACCTATACAGACCAGGGACTGATCATCCATTATAATTATAACCTATACAGACCAGGGACTGACCATTCATTATAATTCTAACCTATACAGACCAGGGACTGACCATCCATTATAATTCTAACCTATACCGACCAGGGACTGACCATCCATTATAATTCTAACCTATACAGACCAGGGACTGACCATCCATTATAATTCTAACCTATACAGACCAGGGACTGATCATCCATTATAATTCTAACCAATACAGACCAGGGACTGACCATCCATTATAATTCTAACCAATACAGACCAGGGACTGACCATCCATTATAATTCTAACCTATACAGACCAGGGACTGACCATCCATTATAATTCTAACCTATAAAGACCAGGGACTGACCATCCATTATAATTCTAACCTATACAGACCATGGACTGACCATCCATTATCATTCTAACCTATACAGACCAGGGACTGACCTTCCATTATAATTCTAACCTATACAGACCAGGGACTGATCATCCATTATAATTCTAACCTATACAGACCAGGGACTGACCATCCATTATAATTCTAACCTATACAGACCAGGGACTGACCATCCATTATAATTCTAACCTATACAGACCAGGGACTGACCATCCATTATAATTCTAACCTATACAGACCAGGGACTGATCATCCATTATAATTCTAACCAATACAGACCAGGGACTGACCATCCATTATAATTCTAACCAATACAGACCAGGGACTGACCATCCATTTTAACTCTAACCTATACAGACCAGGGACTGACCATCCATTATAATTCTAACCTATACAGACCAGGGACTGACCGTCCATTATAATTCTAACCTATACAGACCAGGGACTGACCATCCATTATAATTCTAACCTATACAGACCAGGGACTGACCATCCATTATAATTCTAACCTATACAGACCAGGGACTGATCACCCATTATAGTTCTAACCAATACAGACCAGAGACTGACCATCCATTATAATTCTAACCTATACAGACCAGGGACTGACCATCCATTATAATTCTAATTTATACAGACCAGGGACTGACCATCCATTATAATTCTAACCTATACAGACCAGGGACTGACCATCCATTATAATTCTAACCTATACAGACCAGGGACTGACCATCCATTATAATTCTAACCTATACAGACCAGGGACTGACCATCCATTATAATTCTAACCTATACAGGCCAGGGACTGATCATCCATTATAATTATAACCTATACAGACCATGGACTGACCATCCATTATAATTCTAACCTATACAGACCAGGGACTGAGCACCCATTGTAGTTCTAACCAATACAGACCAGGGACTGACCATCCATTATAATTCTAACCTATACAGACCAGGGACTGACCATCCATTATAATTATAACCTATACAGACCAGGGACTGACCATCCATTATAGTTCTAACCTATACAGACCAGGGACTGACCATCCATTATAACTCTAACCTATACAGACCAGGGACTGACCATCCATTATAATTCTAACCTATACAGACCAGGGACTGACCATCCATTATAATTCTAACCAATACAGACCAGGGACTGACCATCCATTATAACTCTAACCTATGCAGACCAGGGACTGACCATCCATTATAATTCTAACCTATACAGACCAGGGACTGATCATCCATTATAATTCTAACCAATACAGACCAGGGACTGACCATCCATTATAACTCTAACCTATACAGACCAGGGACTGACCATCCATTATAACTAAACCTAAACAGACCAGGGACTGACCATCCATTATAATTCTAACCTATACAGACCAGGGACTGATCATCCATTATAATTATAACCTATACAGACCAGGGACTGACCATTCATTATAATTCTAACCTATACAGACCAGGGACTGACCATCCATTATAATTCTAACCTATACCGACCAGGGACTGACCATCCATTATAATTCTAACCTATACAGACCAGGGACTGACCATCCATTATAATTCTAACCTATACAGACCAGGGACTGATCATCCATTATAATTCTAACCAATACAGACCAGGGACTGACCATCCATTATAATTCTAACCAATACAGACCAGGGACTGACCATCCATTATAATTCTAACCTATACAGACCAGGGACTGACCATCCATTATAATTCTAACCTATAAAGACCAGGGACTGACCATCCATTATAATTCTAACCTATACAGACCATGGACTGACCATCCATTATCATTCTAACCTATACAGACCAGGGACTGACCTTCCATTATAATTCTAACCTATACAGACCAGGGACTGATCATCCATTATAATTCTAACCTATACAGACCAGGGACTGACCATCCATTATAATTCTAACCTATACAGACCAGGGACTGACCATCCATTATAATTCTAACCTATACAGACCAGGGACTGACCATCCATTATAATTCTAACCTATACAGACCAGGGACTGATCATCCATTATAATTCTAACCAATACAGACCAGGGACTGACCATCCATTATAATTCTAACCAATACAGACCAGGGACTGACCATCCATTATAATTCTAACCTATACAGACCAGGGACTGACCATCCATTATAATTCTAACCTATAAAGACCAGGGACTGACCATCCATTATAATTCTAACCTATACAGACCAGGGACTGACCATCCATTATCATTCTGACCTATACAGACCAGGGACTGACCTTCCATTATAATTCTAACCTATACAGACCAGGGACTGATCATCTATTATAATTCTAACCAATACAGACCAGGGACTGACCATCCCTTATAACTCTAACCTATACAGACCAGGGACTGACCATCCATTATAATTCTAACCTATACAGACCAGGGACTGACCATCCATTATAATTCTAACCTATACAGACCAGGGACTGACCATCCATTATAATTCTAACCTATACAGACCAGGGACTGATCACCCATTATAGTTCTAACCAATACAGACCAGGGACTGACCATCCATTATAACTCTAACCTATACAGACCATGGACTGACCATCCATTATAATTCTAACCTATACAGACCAGGGACTGACCATCCATTATAATTCTAACCTACACAGACCAGGGACTGACCATCCATTATAATTCTAACCTATACAGACCAGGGACTGACCATCCATTATAATTCTAACCTATACAGACCAGGGACTGATCACCCATTATAGTTCTAACCAATAAAGACCAGGGACTGACCATCCATTATAACTCTAACCTATACAGACCAGGGACTGACCATCCATTATAATTCTAACCTATACAGACCAGGGACTGATACTCCATTATAATTCTAACCAATACAGACCAGGGACTGACCATCCATTATAATTCTAACCAATACAGACCAGGGACTGACCATCCATTATAATTCTAACCTATACAGACCAGGGACTGACCATCCATTATAATTCTAACCTATAAAGACCAGGGACTGACCATCCATTATAATTCTAACCTATACAGACCAGGGACTGACCATCCATTATCATTCTAACCTATACAGACCAGGGACTGACCTTCCATTATAATTCTAACCTATACAGACCAGGGACTGATCATCCATTATAATTCTAACCTATACAGACCAGGGACTGACCATCCATTATAATTCTAACCTATACAGACCAGGGACTGACCATCCATTATAATTCTAACCTATACAGACCAGGGACTGACCATCCATTATAATTCTAACCTATACAGACCAGGGACTGATCATCCATTATAATTCTAACCAATACAGACCAGGGACTGACCATCCATTATAATTCTAACCAATACAGACCAGGGACTGACCATCCATTATAATTCTAACCTATACAGACCAGGGACTGACCATCCATTATAATTCTAACCTATAAAGACCAGGGACTGACCATCCATTATAATTCTAACCTATACAGACCAGGGACTGACCATCCATTATCATTCTAACCTATACAGACCAGGGACTGACCTTCCATTATAATTCTAACCTATACAGACCAGGGACTGATCATCTATTATAATTCTAACCAATACAGACCAGGGACTGACCATCCCTTATAACTCTAACCTATACAGACCAGGGACTGACCATCCATTATAATTCTAACCTATACAGACCAGGGACTGACCATCCATTATCATTCTAACCTATACAGACCAGGGACTGACAATCCATTATAATTCTAACCTATACAGACCAGGGACTGACCATCCATTATCATTCTAACCTATACAGACCAGGGACTGACCATCCATTATAATTCTAACCTACACAGACCAGGGACTGACCATCCATTAAAATTCTAACCTATACAGACCAGGGACTGACCATCCATTATAATTCTAACCTATACAGACCAGGGACTGATCACCCATTATAGTTCTAACCAATACAGACCAGGGACTGACCATCCATTATAACTCTAACCTATACAGACCAGGGACTGACCATCCATTATAATTCTAACCTATACAGACCAGGGACTGATCATCCATTATAATTCTAACCAATACAGACCAGGGACTGACCATCCCTTATAACTCTAACCTATACAGACCAGGGACTGACCATCCATTATAATTCTAACCTATACAGACCAGGGACTGACCATCCATTATAATTCTAACCTATACAGACCAGGGACTGACCATCCATTATAATTCTAACCTATACAGACCAGGGACTGACCATCCATTATAATTCTAACCTATACAGACCAGGGACTGATCATCCATTATAATTCTAACCAATACAGACCAGGGACTGACCATCCATTATAATTCTAACCAATACAGACCAGGGACTGACCATCCATTATAATTCTAACCTATACAGACCAGGGACTGACCATCCATTATAATTCTAACCTATAAAGACCAGGGACTGACCATCCATTATAATTCTATCCTATACAGACCAGGGACTGACCATCCATTATAGTTCTAACCAATACAGACCAGGGACTGACCATCCATTATAACTCTAACCTATACAGACCATGGACTGACCATCCATTATAATTCTAACCTATACAGACCAGGGACTGACCATCCATTATAATTCTAACCTATACAGACCAGGGACTGATCATCCATTATAATTCTAACCAATACAGACCAGGGACTGACCATCCATTATAATTCTAACCAATACAGACCAGGGACTGACCATCCATTATAATTCTAACCTATACAGACCAGGGACTGACCATCCATTATAATTCTAACCTATAAAGACCAGGGACTGACCATCCATTATAATTCTAACCTATACAGACCAGGGACTGACCATCCATTATCATTCTAACCTGTACAGACCAGGGACTGACCTTCCATTATAATTCTAACCTATACAGACCAGGGACTGATCATCTATTATAATTCTAACCAATACAGACCAGGGACTGACCATCCCTTATAACTCTAACCTATACAGACCAGGGACTGACCATCCATTATAATTCTAACCTATACAGACCAGGGACTGACCATCCATTATCATTCTAACCTATACAGACCAGGGACTGACAATCCATTATAATTCTAACCTATACAGACCAGGGACTGATCACCCATTATAGTTCTAACCAATACAGACCAGGGACTGACCATCCATTATAACTCTAACCTATACAGACCATGGACTGACCATCCATTATAATTCTAACCTATACAGACCAGGGACTGACCATCCATTATAATTCTAACCTACACAGACCAGGGACTGACCATCCATTATAATTCTAACCTATACAGACCAGGGACTGACCATCCATTATAATTCTAACCTATACAGACCAGGGACTGATCACCCATTATAGTTCTAACCAATACAGACCAGGGACTGACCATCCATTATAACTCTAACCTATACAGACCAGGGACTGACCATCCATTATAATTCTAACCTATACAGACCAGGGACTGATCATCCATTATAATTCTAACCAATACAGACCAGGGACTGACCATCCCTTATAACTCTAACCTATACAGACCAGGGACTGACCATCCATTATAATTCTAACCTATACAGACCAGGGACTGACCATCCATTATAATTCTAACCTATACAGACCAGGGACTGACCATCCATTATAATTCTAACCTATACAGACCAGGGACTGACCATCCATTATAATTCTAACCTATACAGACCAGGGACTGATCATCCATTATAATTCTAACCAATACAGACCAGGGACTGACCATCCATTATAATTCTAACCAATACAGACCAGGGACTGACCATCCATTATAATTCTAACCTATACAGACCAGGGACTGACCATCCATTATAATTCTAACCTATAAAGACCAGGGACTGACCATCCATTATAATTCTATCCTATACAGACCAGGGACTGACCATCCATTATAGTTCTAACCAATACAGACCAGGGACTGACCATCCATTATAACTCTAACCTATACAGACCATGGACTGACCATCCATTATAATTCTAACCTATACAGACCAGGGACTGACCATCCATTATAATTCTAACCTATACAGACCAGGGACTGATCATCCATTATAATTCTAACCAATACAGACCAGGGACTGACCATCCATTATAATTCTAACCAATACAGACCAGGGACTGACCATCCATTATAATTCTAACCTATACAGACCAGGGACTGACCATCCATTATAATTCTAATCTATAAAGACCAGGGACTGACCATCCATTATAATTCTAACCTATACAGACCAGGGACTGACCATCCATTATCATTCTAACCTATACAGACCAGGGACTGACCTTCCATTATAATTCTAACCTATACAGACCAGGGACTGATCATCTATTATAATTCTAACCAATACAGACCAGGGACTGACCATCCCTTATAACTCTAACCTATACAGACCAGGGACTGACCATCCATTATAATTCTAACCTATACAGACCAGGGACTGACCATCCATTATAGTTCTAACCAATACAGACCAGGGACTGACCATCCATTATAACTCTAACCTATACAGACCATGGACTGACCATCCATTATAATTCTAACCTATACAGACCAGGGACTGACCATCCATTATAATTCTAACCTACACAGACCAGGGACTGACCATCCATTATAATTCTAACCTATACAGACCAGGGACTGACCATCCATTATAATTCTAACCTATACAGACCAGGGACTGATCACCCATTATAGTTCTAACCAATACAGACCAGGGACTGACCATCCATTATAACTCTAACCTATACAGACCAGGGACTGACCATCCATTATAATTCTAACCTATACAGACCAGGGACTGATCATCCATTATAATTCTAACCAATACAGACCAGGGACTGACCATCCCTTATAACTCTAACCTATACAGACCAGGGACTGACCATCCATTATAATTCTAACCTATACAGACCAGGGACTGACCATCCATTATAATTCTAACCTATACAGACCAGGGACTGACCATCCATTATAATTCTAACCTATACAGACCAGGGACTGACCATCCATTATAATTCTAACCTATACAGACCAGGGACTGATCATCCATTATAATTCTAACCAATACAGACCAGGGACTGACCATCCATTATAATTCTAACCAATACAGACCAGGGACTGACCATCCATTATAATTCTAACCTATACAGACCAGGGACTGACCATCCATTGTAATTCTAACCTATAAAGACCAGGGACTGACCATCCATTATAATTCTATCCTATACAGACCAGGGACGGACCATCCATTATCATTCTAACCTATACAGACCAGGGACTGACCTTCCATTATAATTCTAACCTATACAGACCAGGGACTGATCATCCATTATAATTCTAACCAATACAGACCAGGGACTGACCATCCCTTATAACTCTAACCTATACAGACCAGGGACTGACCATCCATTATAATTCTAACCTATACAGACCAGGGACTGACCATCCATTATAATTCTAACCTATACAGATCAGGGACTGACCATCCATTATAATTCTAACCTATACAGACCAGGGACTGACCATCCATTATAATTCTAACCTATACAGACCAGGGACTGATCACCCATTATAGTTCTAACCAATACAGACCAGGGACTGGCCATCCATTATAACTCTAACCTATACAGACCAGGGACTGACCATCCATTATAATTCTAACCTATACAGACCAGGGACTGACCATCCATTATAATTCTAACCTATACAGACCAGGGACTGACCATCCATTATAATTCTAACCTATACAGACCAGGGACTGACCATCCATTATAATTCTAACCTATACAGACCAGGGACTGATCACCCATTATAGTTCTAACCAATACAGACCAGGGACTGACCATCCATTATAACTCTAACCTATACAGACCAGGGACTGACCATCCATTATAATTCTAACCTATACAGACCAGGGACTGACCATCCATTATAATTCTAACCAATACAGACCAGGGACTGACCATCCATTATAACTCTAACCTATACAGACCAGGGACTGACCATCCATTATAATTCTAACCTATACAGACCAGGGACTGATCATCCATTATAATTCTAACCAATACAGACCAGGGACTGACCATCCATTATAACTCTAACCTATACAGACCAGGGACTGACCATCCATTATAACTAAACCTAAACAGACCAGGGACTGACCATCCATTATAATTCTAACCTATACAGACCAGGGACTGATCATCCATTATAATTCTAACCTATACAGACCAGGGACTGACCATCCATTATAATTCTAACTTATACAGACCAGGGACTGACCATCCATTATAATTCTAACCTATACAGACCAGGGACTGACCATCCATTATAATTCTAACCTATACAGACCAGGGACTGACCATCCATTATAATTCTAACCTATACAGACCAGGGACTGACCATCCATTATAATTCTAACCTATACAGGCCAGGGACTGATCATCCATTATAATTGTAACCTATACAGACCATGGACTGACCTTCCATTATAATTCTAACCTATACAGACCAGGGACTGATCATCCATTATAATTCTAACCAATACAGACCAGGGACTGACCATCCCTTATAACTCTAACCTATACAGACCAGGGACTGACCATCCATTATCATTCTAACCTATACAGACCAGGGACTGACCATCCATTATAATTCTAACCTATACAGACCAGGGACTGACCATCCATTATAATTCTAACCTATACAGACCAGGGACTGACCATCCATTATAATTCTAACCTATACAGACCAGGGACTGATCACCCATTATAGTTCTAACCAATACAGACCAGGGACTGACCATCCATTATAACTCTAACCTATACAGACCAGGGACTGACCATCCATTATAATTCTAACCTATACAGACCAGGGACTGACAATCCATTATAATTCTAACCTATACAGACCAGGGACTGACCATCCATTATAATTATAACCTATACAGACCAGGGACTGACCATCCATTATAATTCTAACCTATACAGACCAGGGACTGATCACCCATTATAGTTCTAACCAATACAGACCAGGGACTGACCATCCATTATAACTCTAACCTATACAGACCAGGGACTGACCATCCATTATAATTCTAACCTATACAGACCAGGGACTGACCATCCATTATAATTCTATCCAATACAGACCAGGGACTGACCATCCATTATAACTCTAACCTATACAGACCAGGGACTGACCATCCATTATGATTCTAACCTATACAGACCAGGGACTGATCATCCATTATAATTCTAACCAATACATACCAGGGACTGACCATCCATTATAACTCTAACCTATACAGACCAGGGACTGACCATCCATTATAACTCTAACCTATACAGACCAGGGACTGACCATCCATTTTAAATAAACCTAAACAGACCAGGGACTGAACATCCATTATAATTCTAACCTATACAGACCAGGGACTGACCATCCATTATCATTCTAACCTATACAGACCAGGGACTGACCATCCATTATAATTCTAACCTATACAGGCCAGGGACTGATCATCCATTATAATTATAACCTATACAGACCAGGGACTGACCTTCCATTATAATTCTAACCTATACAGACAAGGGACTGACCATCCATTATAATTCTAACCTATACAGACCAGGGACTGACCATCCATTATAATTCTAACCTATACAGACCAGGGACTGACCATCCATTATAATTCTAACCTATACAGAACAGTGACTGACCATCCATTATAATTCTAACCTATACAGACCAGGGACTGACCATCCATTATAATTCTAACCTATACAGACCAGGGACTGACCATCCATTATAATTATAACCTATACAGACCAGGGACTGACCTTCCATTATAATTCTAACCTATACAGACCAGGGACTGACCACCCATTATAATTCTAACCTATACAGACCAGGGACTGACCATCCCTTATAACTCTAACCTATACAGACCAGGGACTGACCATCCATTATAATTATAACCTACACAGACCAGGGACTGACCATCCATTATAATTCTAACCTATACAGACCAGGGACTGACCACCCATTATAATTCTAACCTATACAGACCAGGGACTGACCATCCCTTATAACTCTAACCTATACAGACCAGGGACTGACCACCCATTATAATTCTAACCTATACAGACCAGGGACTGACCATCCATTATAATTCTAACCTATACAGACCAGGGACTGACCATCCATTATAATTCTAACCTATACAGACCAGGGACTGACCATCCATTATAATTCTAACCTATACAGACCAGGGACTGACCATCCATTATAATTCTAACCTATACAGACCAGGGACTGACCATCCATTATAATTCTAACCTATACAGACCAGGGACTGATCACCCATTATAGTTCTAACCAATACAGACCAGGGACTGACCATCCATTATAACTCTAACCTATACAGACCAGGGACTGATCATCCATTAGAATTCTAACCAATACAGACCAGGGACTGACCATCCATTATAACTCTAACCTATACAGACCAGGGACTGACCATCCATTATAACTAAACCTAAACAGACCAGGGACTGACCATCCATTATAATTCTAACCTATACAGACCAGGGACTGATCATCCATTATAATTCTAACCTATACAGACCAGGGACTGACCATCCATTATAATTCTAACTTACACAGACCAGGGACTGACCATCCATTATAATTCTAACCTATACAGACCAGGGACTGACCATCCATTATAATTCTAACCTATACAGACCAGGGACTGACCATCCATTATAATTCTAACCTATACAGACCAGGGACTGACCATCCATTATAATTCTAACCTATACAGACCAGGGACTGATCACCCATTATAGTTCTAACCAATACAGACCAGGGACTGACCATCCATTATAACTCTAACCTATACAGACCAGGGACTGACCATCCATTATAATTCTAACCTATACAGACCAGGGACTGACCATCCATTGTCATTCTAACCTATACAGACCAGGGACTGACCTTCCATTATAATTCTAACCTATACAGACCAGGGACGGACCATCCATTATAATTCTAACCAATACAGACCAGGGACTGACCATCCATTATAATTCTAACCTATACAGACCAGGGACTGACCATCCATTATAATTCTAACCTATACAGATCAGGGACTGACCATCCATTATAACTCTAACCTATACAGACCAGGGACTGACCATCCATTATAATTCTAACCTATACAGACCAGGGACTGACCATCCATTATAATTCTAACCTATACAGACCAGGGACTGACCATCCATTATAATTCTAACCTATACAGACCAGGGACTGACCATCCATTATAATTCTAACCTATACAGACCAGGGACTGATCACCCATTATAGTTCTAACCAATACAGACCAGGGACTGACCATCCATTATAACTCTAACCTATACAGACCAGGGACTGACCATCCATTATAATTCTAACCTATACAGACCAGGGACTGACCATCCATTATAATTCTAACCAATACAGACCAGGGACTGACCATCCATTATAACTCTAACCTATACAGACCAGGGACTGACCATCCATTATAATTCTAACCTATACAGACCAGGGACTGATCATCCATTATAATTCTAACCAATACAGACCAGGGACTGACCATCCATTATAACTCTAACCTATACAGACCAGGGACTGACCATCCATTATAACTAAACCTAAACAGACCAGGGACTGACCATCCATTATAATTCTAACCTATACAGACCAGGGACTGACCATCCCTTATAACTCTGACCTATACAGACCAGGGACTGACCATCCATTATAATTCTAACCTATACAGACCAGGGACTGACCATCCATTATAATTCTAACCTATACAGACCAGGGACTGACCATCCATTATAATTCTAACCTATACAGACCAGGGACTGACCATCCATTATAATTCTAACCTATACAGACCAGGGACTGACCATCCATTATAATTCTAACCTATACAGGCCAGGGACTGATCATCCATTATAATTCTAACCTATACAGACCAGGGACTGACCATCCATTATAATTCTAACCTATACAGGCCAGGGACTGATCATCCATTATAATTATAACCTATACAGACCATGGACTGACCTTCCATTATAATTCTAACCTATACAGACCAGGGACTGATCATCCATTATAAGTCTAACCAATACAGACCAGGGACTGACCATCCCTTATAACTCTAACCTATACAGACCAGGGACTGACCATCCATTATCATTCTAACCTATACAGACCAGGGACTGACCATCCATTATAATTCTAACCTATACAGACCAGGGACTGACCATCCATTATAATTCTAACCTATACAGACCAGGGACTGACCATCCATTATAATTCTAACCTATACAGACCAGGGACTGATCACCCATTATAGTTCTAACCAATACAGACCAGGGACTGACTATCCATTATAACTCTAACCTATACAGACCAGGGACTGACCATCCATTATAATTCTAACCTATACAGACCAGGGACTGACAATCCATTATAATTCTAACCTATACAGACCAGGGACTGACCATCCATTATAATTCTAACCTATACAGACCAGGGACTGACCATCCATTATAATTCTAACCTATACAGACCAGGGACTGATCACCCATTATAGTTCTAACCAATACAGACCAGGGACTGACCATCCATTATAACTCTAACCTATACAGACCAGGGACTGACCATCCATTATAATTCTAACCTATACAGACCAGGGACTGACCATCCATTATAATTCTAACCAATACAGACCAGGGACTGACCATCCATTATAACTCTAACCTATACAGACCAGGGACTGACCATCCATTATGATTCTAACCTATACAGACCAGGGACTGATCATCCATTATAATTCTAACCAATACATACCAGGGACTGACCATCCATTATAACTCTAACCTATACAGACCAGGGACTGACCATCCATTTTAACTAAACCTAAACAGACCAGGGACTGACCATCCATTATAATTCTAACCTATACAGACCAGGGACTGACCATCCATTATCATTCTAACCTATACAGACCAGGGACTGACCATCCATTATAATTCTAACCTATACAGGCCAGGGACTGATCATCCATTATAATTATAACCTATACAGACCAGGGACTGACCTTCCATTATAATTCTAACCTATACAGACAAGGGACTGACCACCCATTATAATTATAACCTATACAGACCAGGGACTGACCATCCCTTATAACTCTAACCTATACAGACCAGGGACTGACCATCCATTATAATTCTAACCTATACAGACCAGGGACTGACCATCCATTATAATTCTAACCTATACAGACCAGGGACTGACCATCCATTATAATTCTAACCTATACAGACCAGGGACTGACCATCCATTATAATTCTAACCTATACAGACCAGTGACTGACCATCCATTATAATTCTAACCTATACAGACCAGGGACTGACCATCCATTATAATTCTAACCTATACAGACCAGGGACTGACCATCCATTATAATTCTAACCTATACAGACCAGGGACTGACCATCCATTATAATTCTAACCTATACAGAACAGTGACTGACCATCCATTATAATTCTAACCTATACAGACCAGGGACTGACCATCCATTATAATTCTAACCTATACAGACCAGGGACTGACCATCCATTATAATTATAACCTATACAGACCAGGGACTGACCTTCCATTATAATTCTAACCTATACAGACCAGGGACTGACCACCCATTATAATTCTAACCTATACAGACCAGGGACTGACCATCCCTTATAACTCTAACCTATACAGACCAGGGACTGACCATCCATTATAATTATAACCTACACAGACCAGGGACTGACCATCCATTATAATTCTAACCTATACAGACCAGGGACTGACCACCCATTATAATTCTAACCTATACAGACCAGGGACTGACCATCCATTATAATTCTAACCTATACAGACCAGGGACTGACCATCCATTATAATTCTAACCTATACAGACCAGGGACTGACCTTCCATTATAATTCTAACCTATACAGACCAGGGACTGACCATCCATTATAATTCTAACCTATACAGACCAGGGACTGACCATCCATTATAATTCTAACCTATACAGACCAGGGACTGACCATCCATTATAATTCTAACCTATACAGATCAGGGACTGACCATCCATTATAACTCTAACCTATACAGACCAGGGACTGACCATCCATTATAATTCTAACCTATACAGACCAGGGACTGACCATCCATTATAATTCTAACCTATACAGACCAGGGACTGACCATCCATTATAATTCTAACCTATACAGACCAGGGACTGACCATCCATTATAATTCTAACCTATACAGACCAGGGACTGATCACCCATTATAGTTCTAACCAATACAGACCAGGGACTGACCATCCATTATAACTCTAACCTATACAGACCAGGGACTGACCATCCATTATAATTCTAACCTATACAGACCAGGGACTGACCATCCATTATAATTCTAACCAATACAGACCAGGGACTGACCATCCATTATAACTCTAACCTATACAGACCAGGGACTGACCATCCATTATAATTCTAACCTATACAGACCAGGGACTGATCATCCATTATAATTCTAACCAATACAGACCAGGGACTGACCATCCATTATAACTCTAACCTATACAGACCAGGGACTGACCATCCATTATAACTAAACCTAAACAGACCAGGGACTGACCATCCATTATAATTCTAACCTATACAGACCAGGGACTGACCATCCCTTATAACTCTAAACTATACAGACCAGTGACTGACCATCCATTATAATTCTAACCTATACAGACCAGGGACTGACCATCCATTATAATTCTAACCTATACAGACCAGGGACTGACCATCCATTATAATTCTAACCTATACAGACCAGGGACTGACCATCCATTATAATTCTAACCTATACAGAACAGTGACTGACCATCCATTATAATTCTAACCTATACAGACCAGGGACTGACCATCCATTATAATTCTAACCTATACAGACCAGGGACTGACCATCCATTATAATTATAACCTATACAGACCAGGGACTGACCTTCCATTATAATTCTAACCTATACAGACCAGGGACTGACCACCCATTATAATTCTAACCTATACAGACCAGGGACTGACCATCCCTTATAACTCTAACCTATACAGACCAGGGACTGACCATCCATTATAATTATAACCTACACAGACCAGGGACTGACCATCCATTATAATTCTAACCTATACAGACCAGGGACTGACCACCCATTATAATTCTAACCTATACAGACCAGGGACTGACCATCCATTATAATTCTAACCTATACAGACCAGGGACTGACCATCCATTATAATTCTAACCTATACAGACCAGGGACTGACCATCCATTATAATTCTAACCTATACAGACCAGGGACTGACCATCCATTATAATTCTAACCTATACAGACCAGGGACTGACCATCCATTATAATTCTAACCTATACAGACCAGGGACTGATCACCCATTATAGTTCTAACCAATACAGACCAGGGACTGACCATCCATTATAACTCTAACCTATACAGACCAGGGACTGATCATCCATTAGAATTCTAACCAATACAGACCAGGGACTGACCATCCATTATAACTCTAACCTATACAGACCAGGGACTGACCATCCATTATAACTAAACCTAAACAGACCAGGGACTGACCATCCATTATAATTCTAACCTATACAGAACAGGGACTGATCATCCATTATAATTCTAACCTATACAGACCAGGGACTGACCATCCATTATAATTCTAACTTATACAGACCAGGGACTGACCATCCATTATAATTCTAACCTATACAGACCAGGGACTGACCATCCATTATAATTCTAACCTATACAGACCAGGGACTGACCATCCATTATAATTCTAACCTATACAGACCAGGGACTGACCATCCATTATAATTCTAACCTATACAGACCAGGGACTGATCACCCATTATAGTTCTAACCAATACAGACCAGGGACTGACCATCCATTATAACTCTAACCTATACAGACCAGGGACTGACCATCCATTATAATTCTAACCTATACAGACCAGGGACTGACCATCCATTGTCATTCTAACCTATACAGACCAGGGACTGACCTTCCATTATAATTCTAACCTATACAGACCAGGGACTGACCATCCATTATAATTCTAACCAATACAGACCAGGGACTGACCATCCATTATAATTCTAACCTATACAGACCAGGGACTGACCATCCATTATAATTCTAACCTATACAGATCAGGGACTGACCATCCATTATAACTCTAACCTATACAGACCAGGGACTGACCATCCATTATAATTCTAACCTATACAGACCAGGGACTGACCATCCATTATAATTCTAACCTATACAGACCAGGGACTGACCATCCATTATAATTCTAACCTATACAGACCAGGGACTGACCATCCATTATAATTCTAACCTATACAGACCAGGGACTGATCACCCATTATAGTTCTAACCAATACAGACCAGGGACTGACCATCCATTATAACTCTAACCTATACAGACCAGGGACTGACCATCCATTATAATTCTAACCTATACAGACCAGGGACTGACCATCCATTATAATTCTAACCAATACAGACCAGGGACTGACCATCCATTATAACTCTAACCTATACAGACCAGGGACTGACCATCCATTATAATTCTAACCTATACAGACCAGGGACTGATCATCCATTATAATTCTAACCAATACAGACCAGGGACTGACCATCCATTATAACTCTAACCTATACAGACCAGGGACTGACCATCCATTATAACTAAACCTAAACAGACCAGGGACTGACCATCCATTATAATTCTAACCTATACAGACCAGGGACTGACCATCCCTTATAACTCTAACCTATACAGACCAGGGACTGACCATCCATTATAATTCTAACCTATACAGACCAGGGACTGACCATCCATTATAATTCTAACCTATACAGACCAGGGACTGACCATCCATTATAATTCTAACCTATACAGACCAGGGACTGACCATCCATTATAATTCTAACCTCTACAGACCACGGACTGACCATCCATTATAATTCTAACCTATACAGGCCAGGGACTGATCATCCATTATAATTATAACCTATACAGACCATGGACTGACCTTCCATTATAATTATAACCTATACAGACCAGGGACTGATCATCCATTATAATTCTATCCAATACAGACCAGGGACTGACCATCCCTTATAACTCTAACCTATACAGACCAGGGACTGACCATCCATTATCATTCTAACCTATACAGACCAGGGACTGACCATCCATTATAATTCTAACCCATACAGACCAGGGACTGACCATCCATTATAATTCTAACCTATACAGACCAGGGACTGATCACCCATTATAGTTCTAACCAATACAGACCAGGGACTGACCATCCATTATAACTCTAACCTATACAGACCAGGGACTGACCATCCATTATAATTCTAACCTATACAGACCAGGGACTGATCATCCATTATAATTCTAACCAATACAGACCAGGGACTGACCATCCCTTATAACTCTAACCTATACAGACCAGGGACTGACCATCCATTATAATTCTAACCTATACAGACCAGGGACTGACCATCCATTATAATTCTAACCTATACAGACCAGGGACTGACCATCCATTATAATTCTAACCTATACAGACCAGGGACTGACCATCCATTATAATTCTAACCTATACAGACCAGGGACTGATCATCCATTATAATTCTAACCAATACAGACCAGGGACTGACCATCCATTATAATTCCAACCAATACAGACCAGGGACTGACCATCCATTATAATTCTAACCTATACAGACCAGGGACTGACCATCCATTATAATTCTAACCTATAAAGACCAGGGACTGACCATCCATTATAATTCTATCCTATACAGACCAGGGACGGACCATCCATTATCATTCTAACCTATACAGACCAGGGACTGACCTTCCATTATAATTCTAACCTATACAGACCAGGGACTGATCATCCATTATAATTCTAAAAAATGCAGACCAGGGACTGACCATCCCTTATAACTCTAACCTATACAGACCAGGGACTGACCATCCATTATAATTCTAACCTATACAGACCAGGGACTGACCATCCATTATAATTCTAACCTATACAGATCAGGGACTGACCATCCATTATAATTCTAACCTATACAGACCAGGGACTGACCATCCATTATAATTCTAACCTATACAGACCAGGGACTGATCACCCATTATAGTTCTAACCAATACAGACCAGGGACTGGCCATCCATTATAACTCTAACCTATACAGACCAGGGACTGACCATCCATTATAATTCTAACCTATACAGACCAGGGACTGACCATCCATTATAATTCTAACCTATACAGACCAGGGACTGACCATCCATTATAATTCTAACCTATACAGACCAGGGACTGACCATCCATTATAATTCTAACCTATACAGACCAGGGACTGATCACCCATTATAGTTCTAACCAATACAGACCAGGGACTGACCATCCATTATAACTCTAACCTATACAGACCAGGGACTGACCATCCATTATAATTCTAACCTATACAGACCAGGGACTGACCATCCATTATAATTCTAACCAATACAGACCAGGGACTGACCATCCATTATAACTCTAACCTATACAGACCAGGGACTGACCATCCATTATAATTCTAACCTATACAGACCAGGGACTGATCATCCATTATAATTCTAACCAATACAGACCAGGGACTGACCATCCATTATAACTCTAACCTATACAGACCAGGGACTGACCATCCATTATAACTAAACCTAAACAGACCAGGGACTGACCATCCATTATAATTCTAACCTATACAGACCAGGGACTGATCATCCATTATAATTCTAACCTATACAGACCAGGGACTGATCATCCATTATAATTCTAACCTATACAGACCAGGGACTGACCATCCATTATAATTCTAACCAATACAGACCAGGGACTGATCATCCATTATAATTCTAACCTATACAGACCAGGGACTGACCATCCATTATAATTCTAACCAATACAGACCAGGGACTGACCATCCATTATAATTCTAACCTATACAGACCAGGGACTGACCATCCATTATAATTCTAACCTATACAGACCAGGGACTGACCATCCATTATAATTCTAACCTATACAGACCAGGGACTGACCATCCATTATAATTCTAACCTATACAGGCCAGGGACTGATCATCCATTATAATTCTAACCTATACAGACCATGGACTGACCTTCCATTATAATTCTAACCTATACAGACCAGGGACTGATCATCCATTATAATTCTAACCAATACAGACCAGGGACTGACCATCCCTTATAACTCTAACCTATACAGACCAGGGACTGACCATCCATTATCATTCTAACCTATACAGACCAGGGACTGACCATCCATTATAATTCTAACCTATACAGACCAGGGACTGACCATCCATTATAATTCTAACCTATACAGACCAGGGACTGACCATCCATTATAATTCTAACTTATACAGACCAGGGACTGACCATCCATTATAATTCTAACCTATACAGACCAGGGACTGACCATCCATTATCATTCTAACCTATACAGACCAGGGACTGATCACCCATTATAGTTCTAACCAATAAAGACCAGGGACTGACCATCCATTATAACTCTAACCTATACAGACCAGGGACTGACCATCCATTATAATTCTAACCTATACAGACCAGGGACTGACCATCCATTATAATTCTAACCAATACAGACCAGGGACTGACCATCCATTATAACTCTAACCTATACAGACCAGGGACTGACCATCCATTATGATTCTAACCTATACAGACCAGGGACTGATCATCCATTATAATTCTAACCAATACAGACCAGGGACTGACCATCCATTATAACTAAACCTAAACAGACCAGGGACTGACCATCCATTATAATTCTAACCTATACAGACCAGGGACTGACCATCCATTATCATTCTAACCTATACAGACCAGGGACTGACCATCCATTATAATTCTAACCTATACAGGCCAGGGACTGATCATCCATTATAATTATAACCTATACAGACCAGGGACTGACCATCCATTATAATTCTAACCTATACAGACAAGGGACTGACCACCCATTATAATTCTAACCTATACAGACCAGGGACTGACCATCCCTTATAACTCTAACCTATACAGACCAGGGACTGACCATCCATTATAATTCTAACCTATACAGACCAGGGACTGATCATCCATTATAATTCTAACCAATACAGACCAGGGACTGACCATCCATTATAACTCTAACCTATACAGACCAGGGACTGACCATCCATTATAACTAAACCTAAACAGACCAGGGACTGACCATCCATTATAATTCTAACCTATACAGACCAGGGACTGACCATCCCTTATAACTCTAACCTATACAGACCAGGGACTGACCATCCATTATAATTCTAACCTATACAGACCAGGGACTGACCATCCATTATAATTCTAACCTATACAGACCAGGGACTGACCATCCATTATAATTCTAACCTATACAGACCAGGGACTGACCATCCATTATAATTCTAACCTCTACAGACCACGGACTGACCATCCATTATAATTCTAACCTATACAGGCCAGGGACTGATCATCCATTATAATTATAACCTATACAGACCATGGACTGACCTTCCATTATAATTCTAACCTATACAGACCAGGGACTGATCATCCATTATAATTCTATCCAATACAGACCAGGGACTGACCATCCCTTATAACTCTAACCTATACAGACCAGGGACTGACCATCCATTATCATTCTAACCTATACAGACCAGGGACTGACCATCCATTATAATTCTAACCTATACAGACCAGGGACTGACCATCCATTATAATTCTAACCTATACAGACCAGGGACTGATCACCCATTATAGTTCTAACCAATACAGACCAGGGACTGACCATCCATTATAACTCTAACCTATACAGACCAGGGACTGACCATCCATTATAATTCTAACCTATACAGACCAGGGACTGATCATCCATTATAATTCTAACCAATACAGACCAGGGACTGACCATCCCTTATAACTCTAACCTATACAGACCAGGGACTGACCATCCATTATAATTCTAACCTATACAGACCAGGGACTGACCATCCATTATAATTCTAACCTTTACAGACCAGGGACTGACCATCCATTATAATTCTAACCTATACAGACCAGGGACTGACCATCCATTATAATTCTAACCTATACAGACCAGGGACTGATCACCCATTATAGTTCTAACCAATACAGACCAGGGACTGACCATCCATTATAACTCTAACCTATACAGACCAGGGACTGACCATCCATTATAATTCTAACCTATACAGACCAGGGACTGATCATCCATTATAATTCTAACCAATACAGACCAGGGACTGACCATCCCTTATAACTCTAACCTATACAGACCAGGGACTGACCATCCATTATAATTCTAACCTATACAGACCAGGGACTGACCATCCATTATAATTCTAACCTATACAGACCAGGGACTGACCATCCATTATAATTCTAACCTATACAGACCAGGGACTGACCATCCATTATAATTCTAACCTATACAGGCCAGGGACTGATCATCCATTATAATTCTAACCTATACAGACCATGGACTGACCTTCCATTATAATTCTAACCTATACAGACCAGGGACTGATCATCCATTATAATTCTAACCAATACAGACCAGGGACTGACCATCCCTTATAACTCTAACCTATACAGACCAGGGACTGACCATCCATTATCATTCTAACCTATACAGACCAGGGACTGACCATCCATTATAATTCTAACCTATACAGACCAGGGACTGACCATCCATTATAATTCTAACCTATACAGACCAGGGACTGACCATCCATTATAATTCTAACTTATACAGACCAGGGACTGACCATCCATTATAATTCTAACCTATACAGACCAGGGACTGACCATCCATTATCATTCTAACCTATACAGACCAGGGACTGATCACCCATTATAGTTCTAACCAATAAAGACCAGGGACTGACCATCCATTATAACTCTAACCTATACAGACCAGGGACTGACCATCCATTATAATTCTAACCTATACAGACCAGGGACTGACCATCCATTATAACTCTAACCTATACAGACCAGGGACTGACCATCCATTATAATTCTAACCTATACAGACCAGGGACTGATCATCCATTATAATTCTAACCAATACAGACCAGGGACTGACCATCCATTATAACTCTAACCTATACAGACCAGGGACTGACCATCCATTATAACTAAACCTAAACAGACCAGGGACTGACCATCCATTATAATTCTAACCTATACAGACCAGGGACTGACCATCCCTTATAACTCTAACCTATACAGACCAGGGACTGACCATCCATTATAATTCTAACCTATACAGACCAGGGACTGACCATCCATTATAATTCTAACCTATACAGACCAGGGACTGACCATCCATTATAATTCTAACCTATACAGACCAGGGACTGACCATCCATTATAATTCTAACCTCTACAGACCACGGACTGACCATCCATTATAATTCTAACCTATACAGGCCAGGGACTGATCATCCATTATAATTATAACCTATACAGACCATGGACTGACCTTCCATTATAATTCTAACCTATACAGACCAGGGACTGATCATCCATTATAATTCTATCCAATACAGACCAGGGACTGACCATCCCTTATAACTCTAACCTATACAGACCAGGGACTGACCATCCATTATCATTCTAACCTATACAGACCAGGGACTGACCATCCATTATAATTCTAACCTATACAGACCAGGGACTGACCATCCATTATAATTCTAACCTATACAGACCAGGGACTGATCACCCATTATAGTTCTAACCAATACAGACCAGGGACTGACCATCCATTATAACTCTAACCTATACAGACCAGGGACTGACCATCCATTATAATTCTAACCTATACAGACCAGGGACTGATCATCCATTATAATTCTAACCAATACAGACCAGGGACTGACCATCCCTTATAACTCTAACCTATACAGACCAGGGACTGACCATCCATTATAATTCTAACCTATACAGACCAGGGACTGACCATCCATTATAATTCTAACCTATACAGACCAGGGACTGACCATCCATTATAATTCTAACCTATACAGACCAGGGACTGACCATCCATTATAATTCTAACCTATACAGACCAGGGACTGATCACCCATTATAGTTCTAACCAATACAGACCAGGGACTGACCATCCATTATAACTCTAACCTATACAGACCAGGGACTGACCATCCATTATAATTCTAACCTATACAGACCAGGGACTGATCATCCATTATAATTCTAACCAATACAGACCAGGGACTGACCATCCCTTATAACTCTAACCTATACAGACCAGGGACTGACCATCCATTATAATTCTAACCTATACAGACCAGGGACTGACCATCCATTATAATTCTAACCTATACAGACCAGGGACTGACCATCCATTATAATTCTAACCTATACAGACCAGGGACTGACCATCCATTATAATTCTAACCTATACAGACCAGGGACTGATCATCCATTATAATTCTAACCAATACAGACCAGGGACTGACCATCCATTATAATTCCAACCAATACAGACCAGGGACTGACCATCCATTATAATTCTAACCTATACAGACCAGGGACTGACCATCCATTATAATTCTAACCTATAAAGACCAGGGACTGACCATCCATTATAATTCTATCCTATACAGACCAGGGACGGACCATCCATTATCATTCTAACCTATACAGACCAGGGACTGACCTTCCATTATAATTCTAACCTATACAGACCAGGGACTGATCATCCATTATAATTCTAACCAATGCAGACCAGGGACTGACCATCCCTTATAACTCTAACCTATACAGACCAGGGACTGACCATCCATTATAATTCTAACCTATACAGACCAGGGACTGACCATCCATTATAATTCTAACCTATACAGATCAGGGACTGACCATCCATTATAATTCTAACCTATACAGACCAGGGACTGACCATCCATTATAATTCTAACCTATACAGACCAGGGACTGATCACCCATTATAGTTCTAACCAATACAGACCAGGGACTGGCCATCCATTATAACTCTAACCTATACAGACCAGGGACTGACCATCCATTATAATTCTAACCTATACAGACCAGGGACTGACCATCCATTATAATTCTAACCTATACAGACCAGGGACTGACCATCCATTATAATTCTAACCTATACAGACCAGGGACTGACCATCCATTATAATTCTAACCTATACAGACCAGGGACTGATCACCCATTATAGTTCTAACCAATACAGACCAGGGACTGACCATCCATTATAACTCTAACCTATACAGACCAGGGACTGACCATCCATTATAATTCTAACCTATACAGACCAGGGACTGACCATCCATTATAATTCTAACCAATACAGACCAGGGACTGACCATCCATTATAACTCTAACCTATACAGACCAGGGACTGACCATCCATTATAATTCTAACCTATACAGACCAGGGACTGATCATCCATTATAATTCTAACCAATACAGACCAGGGACTGACCATCCATTATAACTCTAACCTATACAGACCAGGGACTGACCATCCATTATAACTAAACCTAAACAGACCAGGGACTGACCATCCATTATAATTCTAACCTATACAGACCAGGGACTGATCATCCATTATAATTCTAACCTATACAGACCAGGGACTGACCATCCATTATAATTCTAACCTATACAGACCAGGGACTGACCATCCATTATAATTCTAACCTATACAGACCAGGGACTGACCATCCATTATAATTCTAACCAATACAGACCAGGGACTGATCACCCATTATAGTTCTAACCAATACAGACCAGGGACTGACCATCCATTATAACTCTAACCTATACAGACCAGGGACTGACCATCCATTATAATTCTAACCTATACAGACCAGGGACTGACCATCCATTATAATTCTAACCTATACAGGCCAGGGACTGATCATCCATTATAATTATAACCTATACAGACCATGGACTGACCTTCCATTATAATTCTAACCTATACAGACCAGGGACTGATCATCCATTATAATTCTAACCAATACAGACCAGGGACTGACCATCCCTTATAACTCTAACCTATACAGACCAGGGACTGACCATCCATTATCATTCTAACCTATACAGACCAGGGACTGACCATCCATTATAATTCTAACCTATACAGACCAGGGACTGACCATCCATTATAATTCTAACCTATACAGACCAGGGACTGACCATCCATTATAATTCTAACCTATACAGACCAGGGACTGATCACCCATTATAGTTCTAACCAATACAGACCAGGGACTGACCATCCATTATAACTCTAACCTATACAGACCAGGGACTGACCATCCATTATAATTCTAACCTATACAGACCAGGGACTGACAATCCATTATAATTCTAACCTATACAGACCAGGGACTGACCATCCATTATAACTCTAACCTATACAGACCAGGGACTGACCATCCATTATAATTCTAACCTATACAGACCAGGGACTGATCACCCATTATAGTTCTAACCAATAAAGACCAGGGACTGACCATCCATTATAACTCTAACCTATACAGACCAGGGACTGACCATCCATTATAATTCTAACCTATACAGACCAGGGACTGACCATCCATTATAATTCTAACCAATACAGACCAGGGACTGACCATCCATTATAACTCTAACCTATACAGACCAGGGACTGACCATCCATTATGATTCTAACCTATACAGACCAGGGACTGATCATCCATTATAATTCTAACCAATACAGACCAGGGACTGACCATCCATTATAACTCTAACCTATACAGACCAGGGACTGACCATCCATTATAACTAAACCTAAACAGACCAGGGACTGACCATCCATTATAATTCTAACCTATACAGACCAGGGACTGACCATCCATTATAATTCTAACCTATACAGACCAGGGACTGACCATCCATTATAATTCTAACCTATACAGAACAGTGACTGACCATCCATTATAATTCTAACCTATACAGACCAGGGACTGACCATCCATTATAATTCTAACCTATACAGACCAGGGACTGACCATCCATTATAATTATAACCTATACAGACCAGGGACTGACCTTCCATTATAATTCTAACCTATACAGACCAGGGACTGACCACCCATTATAATTCTAACCTATACAGACCAGGGACTGACCATCCCTTATAACTCTAACCTATACAGACCAGGGACTGACCATCCATTATAATTATAACCTACACAGACCAGGGACTGACCATCCATTATAATTCTAACCTATACAGACCAGGGACTGACCACCCATTATAATTCTAACCTATACAGACCAGGGACTGACCATCCCTTATAACTCTAACCTATACAGACCAGGGACTGACCATCCATTATAATTCTAACCTATACAGACCAGGGACTGACCATCCATTATAATTCTAACCTATACAGACCAGGGACTGACCATCCATTATAATTCTAACCTATACAGACCAGGGACTGACCATCCATTATAATTCTAACCTATACAGACCAGGGACTGACCATCCATTATAATTCTAACCTATACAGACCAGGGACTGACCATCCATTATAATTCTAACCTATACAGACCAGGGACTGATCACCCATTATAGTTCTAACCAATACAGACCAGGGACTGACCATCCATTATAACTCTAACCTATACAGACCAGGGACTGATCATCCATTAGAATTCTAACCAATACAGACCAGGGACTGACCATCCATTATAACTCTAACCTATACAGACCAGGGACTGACCATCCATTATAACTAAACCTAAACAGACCAGGGACTGACCATCCATTATAATTCTAACCTATACAGACCAGGGACTGGTCATCCATTATAATTCTAACCTATACAGACCAGGGACTGACCATCCATTATAATTCTAACTTATACAGACCAGGGACTGACCATCCATTATAATTCTAACCTATACAGACCAGGGACTGACCATCCATTATAATTCTAACCTATACAGACCAGGGACTGACCATCCATTATAATTCTAACCTATACAGACCAGGGACTGACCATCCATTATAATTCTAACCTATACAGACCAGGGACTGATCACCCATTATAGTTCTAACCAATACAGACCAGGGACTGACCATCCATTATAACTCTAACCTATACAGACCAGGGACTGACCATCCATTATAATTCTAACCTATACAGACCAGGGACTGACCTTCCATTATAATTCTAACCTATACAGACCAGGGACTGACCATCCATTGTAATTCTAACCAATACAGACCAGGGACTGACCATCCATTATAATTCTAACCTATACAGACCAGGGACTGACCATCCATTATAATTCTAACCTATACAGATCAGGGACTGACCATCCATTATAACTCTAACCAATACAGACCAGGGACTGACCATCCATTATAATTCTAACCTATACAGACCAGGGACTGACCATCCATTATAATTCTAACCTATACAGACCAGGGACTGACCATCCATTATAATTCTAACCTATACAGACCAGGGACTGATCACCCATTATAGTTCTAACCAATACAGACCAGTGACTGACCATCCATTATAACTCTAACCTATACAGACCAGGGACTGACCATCCATTATAATTCTAACCTATACAGACCAGGGACTGACCATCCATTATAATTCTAACCAATACAGACCAGGGACTGACCATCCATTATAACTCTAACCTATACAGACCAGGGACTGACCATCCATTATAATTCTAACCTATACAGACCAGGGACTGATCATCCATTATAATTCTAACCAATACAGACCAGGGACTGACCATCCATTATAACTCTAACCTATACAGACCAGGGACTGACCATCCATTATAACTAAACCTAAACAGACCAGGGACTGACCATCCATTATAATTCTAACCTATACAGACCAGGGACTGACCATCCCTTATAACTCTAACCTATACAGACCAGGGACTGACCATCCATTATAATTCTAACCTATACAGACCAGGGACTGACCATCCATTATAGTTCTAACCTATACAGACCAGGGACTGACCATCCATTATAATTCTAACCTATACAGACCAGGGACTGACCATCCATTATAATTCTAACCTATACAGACCAGGGACTGACCATCCATTATAATTCTAACCTATACAGGCCAGGGACTGATCATCCATTATAATGATAACCTATACAGACCATGGACTGACCTTCCATTATAATTCTAACCTATACAGACCAGGGACTGATCATCCATTATAATTCTATCCAATACAGACCAGGGACTGACCATCCCTTATAACTCTAACCTATACAGACCAGGGACTGACCATCCATTATCATTCTAACCTATACAGACCAGGGACTGACCATCCATTATAATTCTAACCTATACAGACCAGGGACTGACCATCCATTATAATTCTAACCTATACAGACCAGGGACTGACCATCCATTATAATTCTAACCTATACAAACCAGGGACTGATCACCCATTATAGTTCTAACCAATACAGACCAGGGACTGACCATCCATTATAACTCTAACCTATACAGACCAGGGACTGACCATCCATTATAATTCTAACCTATACAGACCAGGGACTGACCATCCATTATAATTCTAACCTATACAGACCAGGGACTGATCATCCATTATAATTCTAACCAATACAGACCAGGGACTGACCATCCATTATAACTCTAACCTATACAGACCAGGGACTGACCATCCATTATAACTAAACCTAAACAGACCAGGGACTGACCATCCATTATAATTCTAACCTATACAGACCAGGGACTGATCACCCATTATAATTCTAACCTATACAGACCAGGGACTGATCACCCATTATAGTTCTAACCAATACAGACCAGGGACTGACCATCCATTATAACTCTAACCTATACAGACCAGGGACTGACCATCCATTATAATTCTAACCTATACAGACCAGGGACTGATCATCCATTATAATTCTAACCAATACAGACCAGGGACTGACCATCCATTATAACTCTAACCTATACAGACCAGGGACTGACCATCCATTATAACTAAACCTAAACAGACCAGGGACTGACCATCCATTATAATTCTAACCTATACAGACCAGGGACTGACCATCCCTTATAACTCTAACCTATACAGACCAGGGACTGACCATCCATTATAATTCTAACCTATACAGACCAGGGACTGACCATCCATTATAATTCTAACCTATACAGACCAGGGACTGACCATCCATTTTAATTCTAACCTATACAGACCAGGGACTGACCATCCATTATAATTCTAACCTATACAGACCAGGGACTGACCATCCATTATAATTCTAACCTATACAGGCCAGGGACTGATCATCCATTATAATTATAACCTATACAGACCATGGACTGACCTTCCATTATAATTCTAACCTATACAGACCAGGGACTGATCATCCATTATAATTCTATCCAATACAGACCAGGGACTGACCATCCCTTATAACTCTAACCTATACAGACCAGGGACTGACCATCCATTATCATTCTAACCTATACAGACCAGGGACTGACCATCCATTATAATTCTAACCTATACAGACCAGGGACTGACCATCCATTATAATTCTAACCTATACAGACCAGGGACTGACCATCCATTATAATTCTAACCTATACAGACCAGGGACTGATCATCCATTATAATTCTAACCAATAGAGACCAGGGACTGACCATCCATTATAACTCTAACCTATACAGACCAGGGACTGACCATCCATTATAACTAAACCTAAACAGACCAGGGACTGACCATCCATTATAATTCTAACCTATACAGACCAGGGACTGACCATCCCTTATAACTCTAACCTATACAGACCAGGGACTGACCATCCATTATAATTCTAACCTATACAGACCAGGGACTGACCATCCATTATAATTCTAACCTATACAGACCAGGGACTGACCATCCATTATAATTCTAACCTATACAGAACAGGGACTGACCATCCATTATAATTCTAACCTATACAGACCAGGGACTGACCATCCATTATAACTCTAACCTATACAGACCAGGGACTGACCATCCATTATAACTAAACCTAAACAGACCAGGGACTGACCATCCATTATAATTCTAACCTATACAGACCAGGGACTGACCATCCCTTATAACTCTAACCTATACAGACCAGGGACTGACCATCCATTATAATTCTAACCTATACAGACCAGGGACTGACCATCCATTATAATTCTAACCTATAAAGACCATGGACTGACCTTCCATTATAATTCTAACCTATACAGACCAGGGACTGATCATCCATTATAATTCTAACCAATACAGACCAGGGACTGATCATCCATTATAATTCTAACCAATACAGACCAGGGACTGACCATCCATTATAACTCTAACCTATACAGACCAGGGACTGACCATCCCTTATAACTCTAACCTATACAGACCAGGGACTGACCATCCATTATAATTCTAACCTATACAGACCAGGGACTGACCATCCATTATAATTCTAACCTATACAGACCAGGGACTGACCATCCATTATAATTCTAACCTATACAGACCAGGGACTGACCATCCATTATAATTCTAACCTATACAGACCAGGGACTGACCATCCATTATAATTCTAACCTATACAGACCAGGGACTGACCATCCATTATAACTCTAACCTATACAGACCAGGGACTGACCATCCATTATAATTCTAACCTATACAGACCAGGGACTGACCATCCATTATAATTCTAACCTATACAGACCAGGGACTGACCATCCATTATAATTCTAACCTATACAGACCAGGGACTGACCATCCATTATAATTCTAACCTATACAGACCAGGGACTGACCATCCATTATAATTCTAACCTATACAGACCAGGGACTGACCATCCATTATAATTCTAACCTATACAGGCCAGGGACTGATCATCCATTATAATGATAACCTATACAGACCATGGACTGACCTTCCATTATAATTCTAACCTATACAGACCAGGGACTGATCATCCATTATAATTCTATCCAATACAGACCAGGGACTGACCATCCCTTATAACTCTAACCTATACAGACCAGGGACTGACCATCCATTATCATTCTAACCTATACAGACCAGGGACTGACCATCCATTATAATTCTAACCTATACAGACCAGGGACTGACCATCCATTATAATTCTAACCTATACAGACCAGGGACTGACCATCCATTATAATTCTAACCTATACAAACCAGGGACTGATCACCCATTATAGTTCTAACCAATACAGACCAGGGACTGACCATCCATTATAACTCTAACCTATACAGACCAGGGACTGACCATCCATTATAATTCTAACCTATACAGACCAGGGACTGACCATCCATTATAATTCTAACCTATACAGACCAGGGACTGATCATCCATTATAATTCTAACCAATACAGACCAGGGACTGACCATCCATTATAACTCTAACCTATACAGACCAGGGACTGACCATCCATTATAACTAAACCTAAACAGACCAGGGACTGACCATCCATTATAATTCTAACCTATACAGACCAGGGACTGATCACCCATTATAATTCTAACCTATACAGACCAGGGACTGATCACCCATTATAGTTCTAACCAATACAGACCAGGGACTGACCATCCATTATAACTCTAACCTATACAGACCAGGGACTGACCATCCATTATAATTCTAACCTATACAGACCAGGGACTGATCATCCATTATAATTCTAACCAATACAGACCAGGGACTGACCATCCATTATAACTCTAACCTATACAGACCAGGGACTGACCATCCATTATAACTAAACCTAAACAGACCAGGGACTGACCATCCATTATAATTCTAACCTATACAGACCAGGGACTGACCATCCCTTATAACTCTAACCTATACAGACCAGGGACTGACCATCCATTATAATTCTAACCTATACAGACCAGGGACTGACCATCCATTATAATTCTAACCTATACAGACCAGGGACTGACCATCCATTTTAATTCTAACCTATACAGACCAGGGACTGACCATCCATTATAATTCTAACCTATACAGACCAGGGACTGACCATCCATTATAATTCTAACCTATACAGGCCAGGGACTGATCATCCATTATAATTATAACCTATACAGACCATGGACTGACCTTCCATTATAATTCTAACCTATACAGACCAGGGACTGATCATCCATTATAATTCTATCCAATACAGACCAGGGACTGACCATCCCTTATAACTCTAACCTATACAGACCAGGGACTGACCATCCATTATCATTCTAACCTATACAGACCAGGGACTGACCATCCATTATAATTCTAACCTATACAGACCAGGGACTGACCATCCATTATAATTCTAACCTATACAGACCAGGGACTGACCATCCATTATAATTCTAACCTATACAGACCAGGGACTGATCATCCATTATAATTCTAACCAATACAGACCAGGGACTGACCATCCATTATAACTCTAACCTATACAGACCAGGGACTGACCATCCATTATAACTAAACCTAAACAGACCAGGGACTGACCATCCATTATAATTCTAACCTATACAGACCAGGGACTGACCATCCCTTATAACTCTAACCTATACAGACCAGGGACTGACCATCCATTATAATTCTAACCTATACAGACCAGGGACTGACCATCCATTATAATTCTAACCTATACAGACCAGGGACTGACCATCCATTATAATTCTAACCTATACAGAACAGGGACTGACCATCCATTATAATTCTAACCTATACAGACCAGGGACTGACCATCCATTATAACTCTAACCTATACAGACCAGGGACTGACCATCCATTATAACTAAACCTAAACAGACCAGGGACTGACCATCCATTATAATTCTAACCTATACAGACCAGGGACTGACCATCCCTTATAACTCTAACCTATACAGACCAGGGACTGACCATCCATTATAATTCTAACCTATACAGACCAGGGACTGACCATCCATTATAATTCTAACCTATAAAGACCATGGACTGACCTTCCATTATAATTCTAACCTATACAGACCAGGGACTGATCATCCATTATAATTCTAACCAATACAGACCAGGGACTGATCATCCATTATAATTCTAACCAATACAGACCAGGGACTGACCATCCATTATAACTCTAACCTATACAGACCAGGGACTGACCATCCCTTATAACTCTAACCTATACAGACCAGGGACTGACCATCCATTATAATTCTAACCTATACAGACCAGGGACTGACCATCCATTATAATTCTAACCTATACAGACCAGGGACTGACCATCCATTATAATTCTAACCTATACAGACCAGGGACTGACCATCCATTATAATTCTAACCTATACAGACCAGGGACTGACCATCCATTATAATTCTAACCTATACAGACCAGGGACTGACCATCCATTATAACTCTAACCTATACAGACCAGGGACTGACCATCCATTATAATTCTAACCTATACAGACCAGGGACTGACCATCCATTATAATTCTAACCAATACAGACCAGGGACTGACCATCCATTATAACTCTAACCTATACAGACCAGGGACTGACCATCCATTATAATTCTAACCTATACAGACCAGGGACTGATCATCCATTATAATTCTAACCAATACAGACCAGGGACTGACCATCCATTATAACTCTAACCTATACAGACCAGGGACTGACCATCCATTATAACTAAACCTAAACAGACCAGGGACTGACCATCCATTATAATTCTAACCTATACAGAGCAGGGACTGATCATCCATTATAATTCTAACCTATACAGACCAGGGACTGACCATCCATTATAATTCTAACTTATACAGACCAGGGACTGACCATCCATTATAATTCTAACCTATACAGACCAGGGACTGACCATCCATTATAATTCTAACCTATACAGACCAGGGACTGACCATCCATTATAATTCTAACCTATACAGACCAGGGACTGACCATCCATTATAATTCTAACCTATACAGGCCAGGGACTGATCAGCCATTATAATTATAACCTATACAGACCAGGGACTGACCTTCCATTATAATTCTAACCTATACAGACCAGGGACTGACCACCCATTATAATTCTAACCTATACAGACCAGGGACTGACCATCCCTTATAACTCTAACCTATACAGACCAGGGACTGACCATCCATTATAATTATAACCTATACAGACCAGGGACTGACCATCCATTATAATTCTAACCTATACAGACCAGGGACTGACCATCCATTATAATTCTAACCTATAAAGACCAGGGACTGACCATCCATTATAACTCTAACCTATACAGACCAGGGACTGACCATCCATTATAATTATAACCTATACAGACCAGGGACTGACCATCCATTATAATTCTAACCTATACAGACCAGGGACTGACCACCCATTATAATTCTAACCTATACAGACCAGGGACTGACCATCCATTATAATTCTAACCTATACAGACCAGGGACTGACCATCCATTTTAACTTTAACCTATACAGACCAGGGACTGACCATCCATTATAATTCTAACCTACACAGACCAGGGACTGACCATCCATTATAATTCTAACCTATACAGACCAGGGACTGACCATTCATTATAATTCTAACCAATACAGACCAGGGACTGATCATCCATTATAATTCTAACCTATACAGACCAGGGACTGACCATCCATTGTAATTCTAACCTATACAGACCAGGGACTGACCATCCATTATAATTCTAACCTATACAGACCAGTGACTGACCATCCATTATAATTCTAACCTATACAGACCAGGGACTGACCATCCATTATAAGTCTAACCTATACAGACCAGGGACTGACCATCCATTATAATTCTAACCAATACAGACCAGGGACTGATCATCCATTATCATTCTAACCTATACAGACCAGGGACTGACCATCCATTATAATTCTAACCTATACAGAACAGGGACTGACCATCCATTATAATTCTAACCTATACAGACCAGGGACTGACCATCCATTATAATTCAAACCTATACAGACCAGGGACTGACCATCCATTATAACTCTAACCTATACAGACCAGGGACTGACCATCCATTATAATTCTAACCTATACAGACCAGGGACTGACCATCCATTATAACTCTAACCTATACAGACCAGGGACTGACCATCCATTATAATTCTAACCTATACAGACCAGGGACTGACCATCCATTATAATTCTAACCTATACAGACCAGGGACTGACCATCCATTATAATTCTAACCTATACACACCAGAGACTGATCATCCATTATAATTCTAACCTATAAAGACCAGGGACTGACCATCCATTATAATTCTAACCTATACAGACAAGGGACTGACCATCCATTATAATTCTAACCTATACAGACCAGGGACTGACCACCCATTATAATTCTAACCTATACAGACCAGGGACTGATCATCCATTATAATTCTAACCTATACAGACCAGAGACTGACCATCCATTATAATTCTAACCTATACAGACCAGGGACTGACCTTCCATTATAATTCTAACCTATACAGACCAGGGACTGACCACCCATTATAATTCTAACCTATACAGACCAGGGACTGACCATCCATTATAATTCTAACCTATACAGACCAGGGACTGACCATCCATTATAATTCTAACCTATACAGACCAGGGACTGACCATCCATTATAATTCTAACCTATACAGACCAGGGACTGACCATCCATTATAATTCTAACCTACACAGACCAGGGACTGACCATCCATTATAATTCTAACCTATACAGACCAGGGACTGACCATCCATTATAATTCTAACCTATACAGAACAGGGACTGACCATCCATTATAATTCTAACCTATACAGACCAGGGACTGACCATCCATTATAACTCTAACCTATACAGACCAGGGACTGACCATCCATTATAATTCTAACCTACACAGACCAGCGACTGACCATCCATTATAATTCTAACCTATACAGACCAGGGACTGACCATTCATTATAATTCTAACCAATACAGACCAGGGACTGATCATCCATTATAATTCTAACCTATACAGACCAGGGACTGACCATCCATTATAATTCTAACCTATACAGACCAGGGACTGACCATCCATTATAATTCTAACCTACACAGACCAGGGACTGACCATCCATTATAATTCTAACCTATACAGAACAGGGACTGACCATCCATTATAATTCTAACCTATACAGACCAGGGACTGACCATCCATTATAATTCAAACCTATACAGACCAGGGACTGACCATCCATTATAACTCTAACCTATACAGACCAGGGACTGACCATCCATTATAATTCTAACCTATACAGACCAGGGACTGACCATCCATTATAACTCTAACCTATACAGACCAGGGACTGACCATCCATTATAATTCTAACCTATACAGACCAGGGACTGACCATCCATTATAATTCTAACCTATACAGACCAGGGACTGACCATCCATTATAATTCTAACCTATACACACCAGAGACTGATCATCCATTATAATTCTAACCTATAAAGACCAGGGACTGACCATCCATTATAATTCTAACCTATACAGACAAGGGACTGACCATCCATTATAATTCTAACCTATACAGACCAGGGACTGACCACCCATTATAATTCTAACCTATACAGACCAGGGACTGATCATCCATTATAATTCTAACCTATACAGACCAGAGACTGACCATCCATTATAATTCTAACCTATACAGACCAGGGACTGACCTTCCATTATAATTCTAACCTATACAGACCAGGGACTGACCACCCATTATAATTCTAACCTATACAGACCAGGGACTGACCATCCATTATAATTCTAACCTATACAGACCAGGGACTGACCATCCATTATAATTCTAACCTATACAGACCAGGGACTGACCATCCATTATAATTCTAACCTATACAGACCAGGGACTGACCATCCATTATAATTCTAACCTACACAGACCAGGGACTGACCATCCATTATAATTCTAACCTATACAGACCAGGGACTGACCATCCATTATAATTCTAACCTATACAGAACAGGGACTGACCATCCATTATAATTCTAACCTATACAGACCAGGGACTGACCATCCATTATAACTCTAACCTATACAGACCAGGGACTGACCATCCATTATAATTCTAACCTACACAGACCAGCGACTGACCATCCATTATAATTCTAACCTATACAGACCAGGGACTGACCATTCATTATAATTCTAACCAATACAGACCAGGGACTGATCATCCATTATAATTCTAACCTATACAGACCAGGGACTGACCATCCATTATAATTCTAACCTATACAGACCAGGGACTGACCATCCATTATAATTCTAACCTACACAGACCAGGGACTGACCATCCATTATAATTCTAACCTATACAGACCAGGGACTGACCATTCATTATAATTCTAACCAATACAGACCAGGGACTGATCATCCATTATAATTCTAACCTATACAGACCAGGGACTGACCATCCATTATAATTCTAACCTATACAGACCAGGGACTTACCATCCATTATAATTCTAACCTATACAGACCAGTGACTGACCATCCATTATAATTCTAACCTATACAGACCAGGGACTGACCATCCATTATAATTCTAACCTATACAGACCAGGGACTGACCATCCATTATAACTCTAACCTATACAGACCAGGGACTGACCATCCATTATAATTCTAACCTATACAGACCAGGGCCTGACCATCCATTATAAGTCTAACCTATACAGACCAGGGACTGACCATCCATTATAATTCTAACCAATACAGACCAGGGACTGATCATCCATTATCATTCTAACCTATACAGACCAGGGACTGACAATCCATTATAATTCTAACCTATACAGAACAGGGACTGACCATCCATTATAATTCTAACCTACACAGACCAGGGACTGACCATCCATTATAATTCAAACCTATACAGACCAGGGACTGACCATCCATTATAACTCTAACCTATACAGACCAGGGACTGACCATCCATTATAATTCTAACCTATACAGACCAGGGACTGACCATCCATTATAACTCTAACCTATACAGACCAGGGACTGACCATCCATTATAATTCTAACCTATACAGACCAGGGACTGACCATCCATTATAATTCTAACCTATACAGACCAGGGACTGACCATCCATTATAATTCTAACCTATACAGACCAGGGACTGATCATCCATTATAATTCTAACCTATACAGACCAGGGACTGACCATCCATTATAATTCTAACCTATACAGACAAGGGACTGACCTTCAATTATTATTCTAATCTATACAGACCAGGGACTGACCATCCATTATAATTTTAACCTATACAGACCAGGGACTGACCATCCATTATAATTCTAACCTATACAGACCAGGGACTGACCATCCATTATAATTCTAACCTATACAGACCAGGGACTGACCATCCATTATAACTCTAACCTATACAGACCAGGGACTGACCATCCATTATAATTCTAACCTATACAGACCAGGGCCTGACCATCCATTATAAGTCTAACCTATACAGACCAGGGACTGACCATCCATTATAATTCTAACCAATACAGACCAGGGACTGATCATCCATTATCATTCTAACCTATACAGACCAGGGACTGACCATCCATTATAATTCTAACCTATACAGAACAGGGACTGACCATCCATTATAATTCTAACCTATACAGACCAGGGACTGACCATCCATTATAATTCAAACCTATACAGACCAGGGACTGACCATCCATTATAACTCTAACCTATACAGACCAGGGACTGACCATCCATTATAATTCTAACCTATACAGACCAGGGACTGACCATCCATTATAACTCTAACCTATACAGACCAGGGACTGACCATCCATTATAATTCTAACCTATACAGACCAGGGACTGACCATCCATTATAATTCTAACCTATACAGACCAGGGACTGACCATCCATTATAATTCTAACCTATACAGACCAGGGACTGATCATCCATTATAATTCTAACCTATACAGACCAGGGACTGAACATCCATTATAATTCTAACCTATACAGACAAGGGACTGACCTTCAATTATAATTCTAATCTATACAGACCAGGGACTGACCATCCATTATAATTTTAACCTATACAGACCAGGGACTGACCATCCATTATAATTCTAACCTATACAGACCAGGGACTGACCATCCATTATAATTCTAACCTATACAGACCAGGGACTGATCATCCATTATAATTCTAACCTATACAGACCAGGGACTGACCATCCATTATAATTCTAACCTATACAGACCAGGGACTGACCTTCCATTATAATTCTAACCTATACAGACCAGGGACTGACCACCCATTATATTTCTAACCTATACAGACCAGGGACTGACCATCCATTATAATTCTAACCTATACAGACCAGGGACTGACCATCCATTATAATTCTAACCTATACAGACCAGGGACTGACCATCCATTATAATTCTAACCTATACAGACCAGGGACTGACCATCCATTATAATTCTAACCTACACAGACCAGGGACTGACCATCCATTATAATTCTAACCTATACAGACCAGGGACTGACCATTCATTATAATTCTAACCAATACAGACCAGGGACTGATCATCCATTATAATTCTAACCTATACAGACCAGGGACTGACCATCCATTATAATTCTAACCTATACAGACCAGGGACTGACGTTCCATTATAATTCTAACCTATACAGACCAGGGACTGACCACCCATTATAATTCTAACCTATACAGAACAGGGACTGACCATCCATTATAATTCTAACCTATACAGACCAGGGACTGACCATCCATTATAATTCTAACCTATACAGACCAGGGACTGACCATCCATTATAATTCTAACCTATACAGACCAGGGACTGACCATCCATTATAATTCTAACCTATACAGACCAGGGACTGACCATCCATTATAATTCTAACCTATACAGACCAGGGACTGATCATCCATTTTAATTCTAACCTATACAGACCAGGGACTGACCATCCATTATAATTCTAACCTATACAGACAAGGGACTGACCTTCAATTATAATTCTAATCTATACAGACCAGGGACTGACCACCCATTATAATTCTAACCTATACAGACCAGGGACTGACCATCCATTATAACTCTAACCTATACAGACCAGGGACTGACCATCCATTATAATTCTAACCTATACAGACCAGGGACTGACCATCCATTATAATTCTAACCAATACAGACCAGGGACTGATCATCCATTATAATTCTAACCTATACAGACCAGGGACTGACCATCCATTATAATTCTAACCTATACAGACCAGGGACTGACCATCCATTATAATTATAACCTATACAGACAAGGGATTGACCATCCATTGTAATTCTAACCTTTACAGACCAGGGACTGACCATCCATTATAACTCTAACCTATACAGACCAGGGACTGACCATCCATTATAATTCTAACCTATACAGACCAGGGACTGACCATCCATTATAATTCTAACCTATACATACCAGGAACTGACCATCCATTATAATTCTAACCTATACAGACCAGGGACTGACCATCCATTATAATTCTAACCTATACAGACCAGGGACTGACCACCCATTATAATTCTAACCTATACAGACCAGGGACTGACCATCCATTATAACTCTAACCTATACAGACCAGGGACTGACCATCCATTATAATTCTAACCTATACAGACCAGGGACTGACCATCCATTATAATTCTAACCAATACAGACCAGGGACTGGTCATCCATTATAATTCTAACCTATACAGACCAGGGACTGACCATCCATTATAATTCTAACCTATACAGAACAGGGACTGACCTTCCATTATAATTCTAACCTATACAGACCAGGGACTGACCACCCATTATAATTCTAACCTATACAGACCAGGGACTGACCATCCATTATAACTCTCACCTATACAGACCAGGGACTGACCATCCATTATAATTCTAACCTATACAGACCAGGGACTGACCATCCATTATAATTCTAACCTATACAGACCAGGGACTGACCATCCATTATAACTCTAACCTATACAGACCAGGGACTGACCATCCATTATAATTCTAACCTATACAGACCAGGGAATGACCATCCATTATAACTCTAACCTATACAGACCAGGGACTGACCATCCATTATAATTCTAACCTATACAGACCAGGGACTGACCATCCATTATAATTCTAACCTATACAGACCAGGGACTGACCATCCATTATAATTCTAACCTATACAGACCAGGGACTGATCATCCATTATAATTCTAACCTATACAGACCAGGGACTGACCATCCATTATAATTCTAACCTATACAGACCAGGGACTGACCTTCAATTATAATTATAATCTATACAGACCAGGGACTGACCATCCATTATAATTCTAACCTATACAGACCAGGGACTGACCATCCATTATAACTCTAACCTATACAGACCAGGGACTGACCATCCATTATAATTCTAACCTATACAGACCAGGGACTGACCATCCATTATAATTCTAACCTATACAGACCAGGGACTGACCATCCATTATAATTCTAACCAATACAGACCAGGGACTGATCATCCATTATAATTCTAACCTATACAGACCAGGGACTGACCATCCATTATAATTCTAACCTATACAGACCAGGGACTGACCATCCATTATAATTCTAACCTTTACAGACCAGGGACTGACCATCCATTATAATTCTAACCTATACAGACCAGGGACTGACCATCCATTATAACTCTAACCTATACAGACCAGGGACTGACCATCCATTATAATTCTAACCTATACAGACCAGGGAATGACCATCCATTATAACTCTAACCTATACAGACCAGGGACTGACCATCCATTATAATTCTAACCTATACAGACCAGGGACTGACCATCCATTATAATTCTAACCTATACAGACCAGGGACTGACCATCCATTATAATTCTAACCTATACAGACCAGGGACTGACCATCCATTATAATTCTAACCAATACAGACCAGGGACTGGTCATCCATTATAATTCTAACCTATACAGACCAGGGACTGACCATCCATTATAATTCTAACCTATACAGAACAGGGACTGACCTTCCATTATAATTCTAACCTATACAGACCAGGGACTGACCACCCATTATAATTCTAACCTATACAGACCAGGGACTGACCATCCATTATAACTCTCACCTATACAGACCAGGGACTGACCATCCATTATAATTCTAACCTATACAGACCAGGGACTGACCATCCATTATAATTCTAACCTATACAGACCAGGGACTGACCATCCATTATAACTCTAACCTATACAGACCAGGGACTGACCATCCATTATAATTCTAACCTATACAGACCAGGGAATGACCATCCATTATAACTCTAACCTATACAGACCAGGGACTGACCATCCATTATAATTCTAACCTATACAGACCAGGGACTGACCATCCATTATAATTCTAACCTATACAGACCAGGGACTGACCATCCATTATAATTCTAACCTATACAGACCAGGGACTGATCATCCATTATAATTCTAACCTATACAGACCAGGGACTGACCATCCATTATAATTCTAACCTATACAGACCAGGGACTGACCTTCAATTATAATTCTAATCTATACAGACCAGGGACTGACCATCCATTATAATTCTAACCTATACAGACCAGGGACTGACCATCCATTATAACTCTAACCTATACAGACCAGGGACTGACCATCCATTATAATTCTAACCTATACAGACCAGGGACTGACCATCCATTATAATTCTAACCTATACAGACCAGGGACTGACCATCCATTATAATTCTAACCAATACAGACCAGGGACTGATCATCCATTATAATTCTAACCTATACAGACCAGGGACTGACCATCCATTATAATTCTAACCTATACAGACCAGGGACTGACCATCCATTATAATTCTAACCTTTACAGACCAGGGACTGACCATCCATTATAATTCTAACCTATACAGACCAGGGACTGACCATCCATTATAACTCTAACCTATACAGACCAGGGACTGACCATCCATTATAATTCTAACCTATACAGACCAGGGAATGACCATCCATTATAACTCTAACCTATACAGACCAGGGACTGACCATCCATTATAATTCTAACCTATACAGACCAGGGACTGACCATCCATTATAATTCTAACCTATACAGACCAGGGACTGACCATCCATTATAATTCTAACCTATACAGACCAGGGACTGATCATCCATTATAATTCTAACCTATACAGACCAGGGACTGACCATCCATTATAATTCTAACCTATACAGACCAGGGACTGACCTTCAATTATAATTCTAATCTATACAGACCAGGGACTGACCATCCATTATAATTCTAACCTATACAGACCAGGGACTGACCATCCATTATAACTCTAACCTATACAGACCAGGAACTGACCATCCATTATAATTCTAACCTATACAGACCAGGGACTGACCATCCATTATAATTCTAACCTATACAGACCAGGGACTGACCACCCATTATAATTCTAACCTATACAGACCAGGGACTGACCATCCATTATAACTCTAACCTATACAGACCAGGGACTGACCATCCATTATAATTCTAACCTATACAGACCAGGGACTGACCATCCATTATAATTCTAACCTATACAGACCAGGGACTGACCATCCATTATAATTCTAACCTATACAGACCAGGGACTGACCATCCATTATAATTCTAACCAATACAGACCAGGGACTGGTCATCCATTATAATTCTAACCTATACAGACCAGGGACTGACCATCCATTAAAATTCTAACCTATACAGAACAGGGACTGACCATCCATTATAATTCTAACCTATACAGACCAGGGACTGACCATCCATTATAACTCTAACCTATACAGACCAGGGACTGACCATCCATTATAATTCTAACCTATGCAGAACAGGGACTGACCATCCATTATAATTCTAACCTATACAGACCAGGGACTGACCATCCATTATAACTCTAACCTATACAGACCAGGGACTGACCATCCATTATAATTCTAACCTATACAGACCTGGGACTGACCATGCAATATAATTCTAACCTATACAGACCAGGGACTGACCGTCCATTATAATTCTAACCTATACAGACCAGGGACTGACCATCCAATATAATTCTAACCTATACAGACCAGGGACTGACCATCCATTATAACTTTAACCTATACAGACCAGGGACTGACCATTCATTATAATTCTAACCAATACAGACCAGGGACTGATCATCCATTATAATTCTAACCTATACAGACCAGGGACTGACCATCCATTATAATTCTAACCTATACAGACCAGGGACTGACCATCCATTATAATTCTAACCTATACAGACCAGGGACTGACCATCCATTATAATTCTAACCTATACAGACCAGGGACTGACCATCCATTATAATTCTAACCTATACAGACCAGGGACTGACCATCCATTATAATTCTAACCTATACAGACCAGGGACTGATCATCCATTATAATTCTAACCTATACAGACCAGGGACTGACCATCCATTATAATTCTAACCTATACAGACCAGGGACTGACCTTCAATTATAATTCTAATCTATACAGACCAGGGACTGACCATCCATTATAATTCTAACCTATACAGACCAGGGACTGACCATCCATTATAACTCTAACCTATACAGACCAGGGACTGACCATCCATTATAACTCTAACCTATACAGACCAGGGACTGACCATCCATTATAATTCTAACCTATACAGACCAGGGACTGACCATCCATTATAATTCTAACCTATACAGACCAGGGACTGACCATCCATTATAATTCTAACCTATACAGACCAGGGACTGACCATCCATTATAATTCTAACCAATACAGACCAGGGACTGGTCATCCATTATAATTCTAACCTATACAGACCAGGGACTGACCATCCATTAAAATTCTAACCTATACAGAACAGGGACTGACCATCCATTATAATTCTAACCTATACAGACCAGGGACTGACCATCCATTATAACTCTAACCTATACAGACCAGGGACTGACCATCCATTATAATTCTAACCTATGCAGAACAGGGACTGACCATCCATTATAATTCTAACCTATACAGACCAGGGACTGACCATCCATTATAACTCTAACCTATACAGACCAGGGACTGACCATCCATTATAATTCTAACCTATACAGACCTGGGACTGACCATGCAATATAATTCTAACCTATACAGACCAGGGACTGACCGTCCATTATAATTCTAACCTATACAGACCAGGGACTGACCATCCAATATAATTCTAACCTATACAGACCAGGGACTGACCATCCATTATAACTTTAACCTATACAGACCAGGGACTGACCATTCATTATAATTCTAACCAATACAGACCAGGGACTGATCATCCATTATAATTCTAACCTATACAGACCAGGGACTGACCATCCATTATAATTCTAACCTATACAGACCAGGGACTGACCATCCATTATAATTCTAACCTATACAGACCAGGGACTGACCATCCATTATAATTCTAACCTATACAGACCAGGGACTGACCATCCATTATAATTCTAACCTATACAGACCAGGGACTGACCATCCATTATAATTCTAACCTATACAGACCAGGGACTGATCATCCATTATAATTCTAACCAATACAGACCAGGGACTGACCATCCATTATAATTCTAACCTATACAGACCAGGGACTGACCTTCAATTATAATTCTAATCTATACAGACCAGGGACTGACCATCCATTATAATTCTAACCTATACAGACCAGGGACTGACCATCCATTATAACTCTAACCTATACAGACCAGGGACTGACCATCCATTATAATTCTAACCTATACAGACCAGGGACTGACCATCCATTATAATTCTAACCTATACAGACCAGGGACTGACCATCCATTATAATTCTAACCAATACAGACCAGGGACTGATCATCCATTATAATTCTAACCTATACAGACCAGGGACTGACCATCCATTATAATTCTAACCTATACAGACCAGGGACTGACCATCCATTATAATTCTAACCTTTACAGACCAGGGACTGACCATCCATTATAACTCTAACCTATACAGACCAGGGACTGACCATCCATTATAATTCTAACCTATACAGACCAGGGACTGACCATCCATTATAATTCTAACCTATACATACCAGGAACTGACCATCCATTCTAATTCTAACCTATACAGACCAGGGACTGACCATCCATTATAATTCTAACCTATACAGACCAGGGACTGACCACCCATTATAATTCTAACCTATACAGACCAGGGACTGACCATCCATTATAACTCTAACCTATACAGACCAGGGACTGACCATCCATTATAATTCTAACCTATACAGACCAGGGACTGACCATCCATTATAATTCTAACCTATACAGACCAGGGACTGACCATCCATTATAATTCTAACCTATACAGACCAGGGACTGACCATCCATTATAATTCTAACCAATACAGACCAGGGACTGGTCATCCATTATAATTCTAACCTATACAGACCAGGGACTGACCATCCATTAAAATTCTAACCTATACAGAGCAGGGACTGACCATCCATTATAATTCTAACCTATACAGACCAGGGACTGACCATCCATTATAACTCTAACCTATACAGACCAGGGACTGACCATCCATTATAATTCTAACCTATACAGACCAGGGACTGACCATCCATTATAATTCTAACCTATACAGACCAGGGACTGACCATCCATTATAATTCTAACCAATACAGACCAGGGACTGATCATCCATTATAATTCTAACCTATACAGACCAGGGACTGACCATCCATTATAATTCTAACCTATACAGACCAGGGACTGACCATCCATTATAATTCTAACCTTTACAGACCAGGGACTGACCATCCATTATAACTCTAACCTATACAGACCAGGGACTGACCATCCATTATAATTCTAACCTATACAGACCAGGGACTGACCATCCATTATAATTCTAACCTATACATACCAGGAACTGACCATCCATTCTAATTCTAACCTATACAGACCAGGGACTGACCATCCATTATAATTCTAACCTATACAGACCAGGGACTGACCACCCATTATAATTCTAACCTATACAGACCAGGGACTGACCATCCATTATAACTCTAACCTATACAGACCAGGGACTGACCATCCATTATAATTCTAACCTATACAGACCAGGGACTGACCATCCATTATAATTCTAACCTATACAGACCAGGGACTGACCATCCATTATAATTCTAACCTATACAGACCAGGGACTGACCATCCATTATAATTCTAACCAATACAGACCAGGGACTGGTCATCCATTATAATTCTAACCTATACAGACCAGGGACTGACCATCCATTAAAATTCTAACCTATACAGAGCAGGGACTGACCATCCATTATAATTCTAACCTATACAGACCAGGGACTGACCATCCATTATAACTCTAACCTATACAGACCAGGGACTGACCATCCATTATAATTCTAACCTATACAGACCTGGGACTGACCATCCATTATAATTCTAACCTATACAGACCAGGGACTGACCATCCATTATAATTCTAACCTACACAGACCAGGGACTGACCATCCATTATAATTCTAACCTATACAGACCAGGGACTGACCATCCATTATAATTCTAACCTATACAGACCAGGGACTGACCATCCATTATAATTCTAACCTATACAGACCAGGGACTGACCATCCATTATAATTCTAACTTACACAGACCAGGGACTGACCATCCATTATAATTCTAACCTATACAGACCAGGGACTGACCATTCATTATAATTCTAACCAATACAGACCAGGGACTGATCATCCATTATAATTCTAACCTATACAGACCAGGGACTGACCATCCATTATAATTCTAACCTATACAGGCCAGGGACTGACCATCCATTATAATTCTAACCTATACAGACCAGGGACGGACCATCCATTATAATTCTAACCTATACAGACCAGGGACTGACCATCCATTATAACTCTAACCTATACAGACCAGGGACTGACCATCCATTATAATTCTAACCTATACAGACCAGGGACTGACCATCCATTATAATTCTAACCTATACAGACCAGGGACTGACCATCCATTATAATTCTAACCTATACAGACCAGGGACTGACCATCCGTTATAATTCTAACCTATACAGACCAGGGACTGATCATCCATTATAATTCTAACCTATACAGACCAGGGACTGACCATCCATTATAATTCTAACCTATACAGACCAGGGACTGACCTTCCATTATAATTCTAACCTATACAGACCAGGGACTGACCACCCATTATAATTCTAACCTATACAGACCAGGGACTGACCATCCATTATAACTCTAACCTATACAGACCAGGGACTGACCATCCATTATAATTCTAACCTATACAGACCAGGGACTGACCATCCATTATAATTCTAACCTATACAGACCAGGGACTGACCATCCATTATAATTCTAACCAATACAGACCAGGGACTGCTCATCCATTATAATTCTAACCTATACAGACCAGGGACTGACCATCCATTATAATTCTAACCTATACAGAACAGGGACTGACCATCCATTATAATTCTAACCTATACAGACCAGGGACTGACCATCCATTATAACTCTAACCTATACAGACCAGGGACTGACCATCCATTATAATTCTAACCTATACAGACCAGGGACTGATCATCCATTATAATTCTAACCTATACAGACCAGGGACTGACCATCCATTATAATTCTAACCTATACAGACCAGGGACTGACCATCCATTATAATTCTAACCTATACAGACCAGGGACTGACCATCCATTATAATTCTAACCTATACAGACCAGGGACTGACCATCCATTATAATTCTAACCAATACAGACCAGGGACTGGTCATCCATTATAATTCTAACATATACAGACCAGGGACTGACCATCCATTATAATTCTAACCTATACAGAACAGGGACTGACCATCCATTATAATTCTAACCTATACAGACCAGGGACTGACCATCCATTATAACTTTAACCTATACAGACCAGGGACTGACCATCCATTATAATTCTAACCTATACAGACCTGGGACTGACCATCCATTATAATTCTAACCTATACAGACCAGGGACTGACCATCCATTATAATTCTAACCTACACAGACCAGGGACTGACCATCCATTATAATTCTAACCTATACAGACCAGGGACTGACCATCCATTATAACTCTAACCTATACAGACCAGGGACTGACCATCCATTATAATTCTAACCTACACAGACCAGGGACTGACCATCCATTATAATTCTAACCTATACAGACCAGGGACTGACCATTCATTATAATTCTAACCAATACAGACCAGGGACTGATCATCCATTATAATTCTAACCTATACAGACCAGGGACTGACCATCCATTATAATTCTAACCTATACAGACCAGGGACTGACCATCCATTATAATTCTAACCTATACAGACCAGGGACGGACCATCCATTATAATTCTAACCTATACAGACCAGGGACTGACCATCCATTATAACTCTAACCTATACAGACCAGGGACTGACCATCCATTATAATTCTAACCTATACAGACCAGGGACTGACCATCCATTATAATTCTAACCTATACAGACCAGGGACTGACCATCCATTATAATTCTAACCTATACAGACCAGGGACTGACCATCCATTATAATTCTAACCTATACAGACCAGGGACTGACCATCCATTATAATTCTAACCTATACAGACCAGGGACTGACCATTCATTATAATTCTAACCAATACAGACCAGGGACTGATCATCCATTATAATTCTAACCTATACAGACCAGGGACTGACCATCCATTATAATTCTAACCTATACAGACCAGGGACTGACCATCTATTATAATTCTAACCTATACAGACCAGGGACTGACCATTCATTATAATTCTAACCAATACAGACCAGGGACTGATCATCCATTATAATTCTAACCTATACAGACCAGGGACTGACCATCCATTATAATTCTAACCTATACAGAACAGGGACTGACCATCCATTATAATTCTAATCTACACAGACCAGGGACTGACCATCCATTATAATTCTAACCTATACAGACCAGGGACTGACCATTCATTATAATTCTAACCAATACAGACCAGGGACTGATCATCCATTATAATTCTAACCTATACAGACCAGGGACTGACCATCCATTATAATTCTAACCTATACAGACCAGGGACTGACCATCCATTATAATTCTAACCTATACAGACCAGGAACTGACCATCCATTATAATTCTAACCTATACAGGCCAGGGACTGATCATCCATTATAATTCTAACCTATACAGAACAGGGACTGACCATCCATTATAATTCTAACCTATACAGACCAGGGACTGACCATCCATTATAATTCTAACCTATACAGACCAGGGACTGACCATCCATTATAACTCTAACCTATACAGACCAGGGACTGACCATCCATTATAATTCTAACCTATACAGACCAGGGACTGACCATCCATTATAACTATAACCTATACAGACCAGGGACTGACCATCCATTATAATTCTAACCTATACAGACCAGGGACTGACCATCCATTATAATTCTAACCTATACAGACCAGGGACTGACCATCCATTATAATTCTAACCTATACAGACCAGGGACTGACCATCCATTATAATTCTAACCTTTACAGACCAGGGACTGACCATCCATTATAACTCTAACCTATACAGACCAGGGACTGACCATCCATTATAATTCTAACCTATACAGACCAGGGACTGACCATCCATTATAATTCTAACCTATACAGGCCAGGGACTGATCATCCATTATAATTCTAACCTATACAGACCAGGGACTGACCATCCATTATAATTCTAACCTACACAGACCAGGGACTGACCATCCATTATAATTCTAACCTATACAGACCAGGGACTGACCATCCATTATAATTCTAACCTACACAGACCAGGGACTGACCATCCATTATAATTCTAACCTATACAGACCAGGGACTGACCATTCATTATAATTCTAACCAATACAGACCAGGGACTGATCATCCATTATAATTCTAACCTATACAGACCAGGGACTGACCATCCATTATAATTCTAACCTATACAGACCAGGGACTGACCATCCATTATAATTCTAACCTATACAGACCAGGGACGGACCATCCATTATAATTCTAACCTATACAGACCAGGGACTGACCATCCATTATAACTCTAACCTATACAGACCAGGGACTGACCATCCATTATAATTCTAACCTATACAGACCAGGGACTGACCATCCATTATAATTCTAACCTATACAGACCAGGGACTGACCATCCATTATAATTCTAACCTATACAGACCAGGGACTGACCATCCATTATAATTCTAACCTATACAGACCAGGGGCTGATCATCCATTATAATTCTAACCTATACAGACCAGGGACTGACCATCCATTATAATTCTAACCTATACAGACCAGGGACTGACCTTCCATTATAATTCTAACCTATACAGACCAGGGACTGACCACCCATTATAATTCTAACCTATACAGACCAGGGACTGACCATCAATTATAACTCTAACCTATACAGACCAGGGACTGACCATCCATTATAATTCTAACCTATACAGACCAGGGACTGACCATTCATTATAATTCTAACCAATACAGACCAGGGACTGATCATCCATTATAATTCTAACCTATACAGACCAGGGACTGACCATCCATTATAATTCTAACCTATACAGACCAGGGACTGACCATCCATTATAATTCTAACCTATACAGACCAGGGACGGACCATCCATTATAATTCTAACCTATACAGACCAGGGACTGACCATCCATTATAACTCTAACCTATACAGACCAGGGACTGACCATCCATTATAATTCTAACCTATACAGACCAGGGACTGACCATCCATTATAATTCTAACCTATACAGACCAGGGACTGACCATCCATTATAATTCTAACCTATACAGACCAGGGACTGACCATCCATTATAATTCTAACCTATACAGACCAGGGACTGATCATCCATTATAATTCTAACCTATACAGACCAGGGACTGACCATCCATTATAATTCTAACCTATACAGACCAGGGACTGACCTTCCATTATAATTCTAACCTATACAGACCAGGGACTGACCATCCATTATAACTCTAACCTATACAGACCAGGGACTGACCATCCATTATAATTCTAACCTATACAGACCAGGGACTGACCATCCATTATAATTCTAACCTATACAGACCAGGGACTGACCATCCATTATAATTCTAAACAATACAGACCAGGGACTGCTCATCCATTATAATTCTAACCTATACAGACCAGGGACTGACCATCCATTATAATTCTAACCTATACAGAACAGGGACTGACCATCCATTATAATTCTAACCTATACAGACCAGGGACTGACCATCCATTATAACTCTAACCTATACAGACCAGGGACTGACCATCCATTATAATTCTAACCTATACAGACCAGGGACTGACCATCCATTATAATTCTAACCTATACAGACCAGGAACTGACCATCCATTATAATTCTAACCTATACAGGCCAGGGACTGATCATCCATTATAATTCTAACCTATACAGACCAGGGACTGACCATCCATTATAATTCTAACCTATACAGAACAGGGACTGACCATCCATTATAATTCTAACCTATACAGACCAGGGACTGACCATCCATTATAATTCTAACCTATACAGACCAGGGACTGACCATCCATTATAACTCTAACCTATACAGACCAGGGACTGACCATCCATTATAATTCTAACCTATACAGACCAGGGACTGACCATCCATTATAACTATAACCTATACAGAACAGGGACTGACCATCCATTATAATTCTAACCTATACAGACCAGGGACTGACCATCCATTATAATTCTAACCTATACAGAACAGGGACTGACCATCCATTATAATTCTAACCTATACAGACCAGGGACTGACCATCCATTATAATTCTAACCTATACAGACCAGGGACTGACCTTCCATTATAATTCTAACCTATACAGACCAGGGACTGACCACCCATTATAATTCTAACCTATACAGACCAGGGACTGACCATCCATTATAACTCTAACCTATACAGACCAGGGACTGACCATCCATTATAATTCTAACCTATACAGACCAGGGACTGACCATCCATTATAATTCTAACCTATACAGACCAGGGACTGACCATCCATTATAATTCTAAACAATACAGACCAGGGACTGCTCATCCATTATAATTCTAACCTATACAGACCAGGGACTGACCATCCATTATAATTCTAACCTATACAGAACAGGGACTGACCATCCATTATAATTCTAACCTATACAGACCAGGGACTGACCATCCATTATAACTCTAACCTATACAGACCAGGGACTGACCATCCATTATAATTCTAACCTATACAGACCAGGGACTGACCATCCATTATAATTCTAACCTATACAGACCAGGAACTGACCATCCATTATAATTCTAACCTATACAGGCCAGGGACTGATCATCCATTATAATTCTAACCTATACAGACCAGGGACTGACCATCCATTATAATTCTAACCTATACAGAACAGGGACTGACCATCCATTATAATTCTAACCTATACAGACCAGGGACTGACCATCCATTATAATTCTAACCTATACAGACCAGGGACTGACCATCCATTATAACTCTAACCTATACAGACCAGGGACTGACCATCCATTATAATTCTAACCTATACAGACCAGGGACTGACCATCCATTATAACTATAACCTATACAGAACAGGGACTGACCATCCATTATAATTCTAACCTATACAGACCAGGGACTGACCATCCATTATAATTCTAACCTATACAGAACAGGGACTGACCATCCATTATAATTCTAACCTATACAGACCAGGGACTGACCATCCATTATAATTCTAACCTATACAGACCAGGGACTGACCATCCATTATAACTCTAACCTATACAGACCAGGGACTGACCATCCATTATAATTCTAACCTATACAGACCAGGGACTGACCATCCATTATAACTATAACCTATACAGACCAGGGACTGACCATCCATTATAATTCTAACCTATACAGACCAGGGACTGACCATCCATTATAATTCTAACCTATACAGACCAGGGACTGACCATCCATTATAATTCTAACCTATACAGACCAGGGACTGACCATCCATTATAATTCTAACCTTTACAGACCAGGGACTGACCATCCATTATAACTCTAACCTATACAGACCAGGGACTGACCATCCATTATAATTCTAACCTATACAGACCAGGGACTGACCATCCATTATAATTCTAACCTATACAGGCCAGGGACTGATCATCCATTATAATTCTAACCTATACAGACCAGGGACTGACCATCCATTATAATTCTAACCTACACAGACCAGGGACTGACCATCCATTATAATTCTAACCTATACAGACCAGGGACTGACCATCCATTATAATTCTAACCTACACAGACCAGGGACTGACCATCCATTATAATTCTAACCTATACAGACCAGGGACTGACCATTCATTATAATTCTAACCAATACAGACCAGGGACTGATCATCCATTATAATTCTAACCTATACAGACCAGGGACTGACCATCCATTATAATTCTAACCTATACAGACCAGGGACTGACCATCCATTATAATTCTAACCTATACAGACCAGGGACGGACCATCCATTATAATTCTAACCTATACAGACCAGGGACTGACCATCCATTATAACTCTAACCTATACAGACCAGGGACTGACCATCCATTATAATTCTAACCTATACAGACCAGGGACTGACCATCCATTATAATTCTAACCTATACAGACCAGGGACTGACCATCCATTATAATTCTAACCTATACAGACCAGGGACTGACCATCCATTATAATTCTAACCTATACAGACCAGGGACTGATCATCCATTATAATTCTAACCTATACAGACCAGGGACTGACCATCCATTATAATTCTAACCTATACAGACCAGGGACTGACCTTCCATTATAATTCTAACCTATACAGACCAGGGACTGACCACCCATCATAATTCTAACCTATACAGACCAGGGACTGACCATCAATTATAACTCTAACCTATACAGACCAGGGACTGACCATCCATTATAATTCTAACCTATACAGACCAGGGACTGACCATTCATTATAATTCTAACCAATACAGACCAGGGACTGATCATCCATTATAATTCTAACCTATACAGACCAGGGACTGACCATCCATTATAATTCTAACCTATACAGACCAGGGACTGACCATCCATTATAATTCTAACCTATACAGACCAGGGACGGACCATCCATTATAATTTTAACCTATACAGACCAGGGACTGACCATCCATTATAACTCTAACCTATACAGACCAGGGACTGACCATCCATTATAATTCTAACCTATACAGACCAGGGACTGACCATCCATTATAATTCTAACCTATACAGACCAGGGACTGACCATCCATTATAATTCTAACCTATACAGACCAGGGACTGACCATCCATTATAATTCTAACCTATACAGACCAGGGACTGATCATCCATTATAATTCTAACCTATACAGACCAGGGACTGACCATCCATTATAATTCTAACCTATACAGACCAGGGACTGACCTTCCATTATAATTCTAACCTATACAGACCAGGGACTGACCACCCATTATAATTCTAACCTATACAGACCAGGGACTGACCATCCATTATAACTCTAACCTATACAGACCAGGGACTGACCATCCATTATAATTCTAACCTATACAGACCAGGGACTGACCATCCATTATAATTCTAACCTATACAGACCAGGGACTGACCATCCATTATAATTCTAAACAATACAGACCAGGGACTGCTCATCCATTATAATTCTAACCTATACAGACCAGGGACTGACCATCCATTATAATTCTAACCTATACAGAACAGGGACTGACCATCCATTATAATTCTAACCTATACAGACCAGGGACTGACCATCCATTATAACTCTAACCTATACAGACCAGGGACTGACCATCCATTATAATTCTAACCTATACAGACCAGGGACTGACCATCCATTATAATTCTAACCTATACAGACCAGGAACTGACCATCCATTATAATTCTAACCTATACAGGCCAGGGACTGATCATCCATTATAATTCTAACCTATACAGACCAGGGACTGACCATCCATTATAATTCTAACCTATACAGAACAGGGACTGACCATCCATTATAATTCTAACCTATACAGACCAGGGACTGACCATCCATTATAATTCTAACCTATACAGACCAGGGACTGACCATCCATTATAACTCTAACCTATACAGACCAGGGACTGACCATCCATTATAATTCTAACCTATACAGACCAGGGACTGACCATCCATTATAACTATAACCTATACAGACCAGGGACTGACCATCCATTATAATTCTGACCTATACAGACCAGGGACTGACCATCCATTATAATTCTAACCTATACAGACCAGGGACTGACCATCCATTATAATTCTAACCTATACAGACCAGGGACTGACCATCCATTATAATTCTAACCTTTACAGACCAGGGACTGACCATCCATTATAACTCTAACCTATACAGACCAGGGACTGACCATCCATTATAATTCTAACCTATACAGACCAGGGACTGACCATCCATTATAATTCTAACCTATACATACCAGGAACTGACCATCCATTATAATTCTAACCTATACAGACCAGGGACTGACCATCCATTATAATTCTAACCTATACAGACCAGGGACTGACCACCCATTATAATTCTAACCTATACAGACCAGGGACTGACCATCCATTATAACTCTAACCTATACAGACCAGGGACTGACCATCCATTATAATTCTAACCTATACAGACCAGGGACTGACCATCCATTATAATTCTAACCTATACAGACCAGGGACTGACCATCCATTATAATTCTAACCAATACAGACCAGGGACTGGTCATCCATTATAACTCTAACCTATACAGACCAGGGACTGACCATCCATTATAATTCTAACCTATACAGACCTGGGACTGACCATCCATTATAATTCTAACCTATACAGACCAGGGACTGACCATCCATTATAATTCTAACCTACACAGACCAGGGACTGACCATCCATTATAATTCTAACCTATACAGACCAGGGACTGACCATCCATTATAATTCTAACCTATACAGACCAGGGACTGACCATCCATTATAATTCTAACCAATACAGACCAGGGACTGGTCATCCATTATAACTCTAACCTATACAGACCAGGGACTGACCATCCATTATAATTCTAACCTATACAGACCAGGGACTGACCATCCATTATAATTCTAACCTATACAGACCAGGGACTGACCATTCATTATAATTCTAACCTACACAGACCAGGGACTGACCATCCATTATAATTCTAACCTATACAGACCAGGGACTGACCATCCATTATATTTCTAACCTATACAGACCAGGGACTGACCATCCATTATAACTCTAACCTATACAGACCAGGGACTGACCATCCATTATAATTCTAACCTACACAGACCAGGGACTGACCATCCATTATAATTCTAACCTATACAGACCAGGGACTGACCATTCATTATAATTCTAACCAATACAGACCAGGGACTGATCATCCATTATAATTCTAACCTATACAGACCAGGGACTGACCATCCATTATAATTCTAACCTATACAGACCAGGGACTGACCATCCATTATAATTCTAACCTATACAGACCAGGGACGGACCATCCATTATAATTCTAACCTATACAGACCAGGGACTGACCATCCATTATAACTCTAACCTATACAGACCAGGGACTGACCATCCATTATAATTCTAACCTATACAGAACAGGGACTGACCATCCATTATAATTCTAACCAATACAGACCAGGGACTGATCATCCATTATAATTCTAACCTATACAGACCAGGGACTGACCATCCATTATAATTCTAACCTATACAGACCAGGGACTGACCATCCATTATAATTCTGACCTATACAGACCAGGGACTGACCATCCATTATAATTCTAACCTTTACAGACCAGGGACTGACCATCCATTATAACTCTAACCTATACAGACCAGGGACTGACCATCCATTATAATTCTAACCTATACAGACCAGGGACTGACCATCCATTATAATTCTAACCTATACATACCAGGAACTGACCATCCATTATAATTCTAACCTATACAGACCAGGGACTGACCATCCATTATAATTCTAACCTATACAGACCAGGGACTGACCACCCATTATAATTCTAACCTATACAGACCAGGGACTGACCATCCATTATAACTCTAACCTATACAGACCAGGGACTGACCATCCATTATAATTCTAACCTATACAGACCAGGGACTGACCATCCATTATAATTCTAACCTATACAGACCAGGAACTGACCATCCATTATAATTCTAACCTATACAGGCCAGGGACTGATCATCCATTATAATTCTAACCTATACAGACCAGGGACTGACCATTCATTATAATTCTAACCTATACAGAACAGGGACTGACCATCCATTATAATTCTAACCTATACAGACCAGGGACTGAACATCCATTATAATTCTAACCTATACAGACCAGGGACTGACCATCCATTATAATTCTAACCTATACAGACCAGGGACTGACCATCCATTATAATTCTAACCTATACAGACCAGGGACTGACCATCCATTATAACTCTAACCTATACAGACCAGGGACTGACCATCAATTATAACTCTAACCTATACAGACCAGGGACTGACCATCCATTATAATTCTAACCTATACAGACCAGGGACTGACCATCCATTATAATTCTAACCTATACAGACCAGGGACTGACCATCCATTATAATTCTAACCTATACAGACCATGGACTGACCATCCATTCTAATTCTAACCTATACAGACCAGGGACTGACCATCCATTATAATTCTAACCTATACAGACCAGGGACTGACCATCCATTATAATTCTAACCTATACAGACCAGGGACTGACCTTCCATTATAATTCTAACCTATACAGACCAAGGACTGATCATCCATGATATTTAACCATGTTTGTTCACTTTGTTTACAGACATTGGAGTAAAACAAGTTTATGTTTTGGGTTCTGATGGGGTACAACAGTTGAACTAAGCTCACAAGGCATTAATAAGTTATATTCTTCAAGAATCAATGGGTATACATCATTTATTTTTAGAAATCCTAAAATGTTTGTAGGAACTGCAGATTGGCCCTTTGACTTGTACCCAGTACATAAAAACATCTCATTCCCCTGCTCCTAAAGCAAAAAGTGAGCTCGTAAAATGTATTTGTAAAATGTATATGTAAAATGTATATATAAAATGTATATGTGAAATGTATATATAAAATGTATATGTGAAATGTATGTGTAAAATGTATATATAAAATGTGTATCTAAAATGTATATATCATGAATATGTAAAATGTATATACAGTGGGCTCCAAAATTACTGGCACCCCTGACTGGCACCGCACAAACAATACTTAAAATAATATAAACAATATAAGTATAGAGATGAACTCAAAATACCAACATGTGAGAAATACTGGACTTTATTAATGTTTCAGTGGAACCAACCAAAATCATACAATTATTTAATACAAAATACATTTCACCAAAATCAAGGTTTCATAATTATTGGCACTCGTCATTTAGTACTTAGTGCATCCACCTCTGGCAAAGATAACAGCATGGTCTTTTCCTGTAATGTTTGACAAGGTTAAGGAACACATTTGGAGGGATTTTGGACCATTCCTCTATGCAGATCCTTTCAAGATCCTTCACATTCTTGGGGTTTGCGCTTATCAACTGCCCTCTTCAACTCAGCCCACAGGTTTTCCATTGGATTGAGGTCTGGCGACTGAGATGGCCATGGCAGAACATTGATTTTGTTGTCACAGAAACATTTCTGTGTGGATTTTGAGGTATGTTTTGGGTCACTGTCTTGTTGGAAAGTCCACATACGGCCAAGTCCCAGCCTTCTGGCAGAGGCAACCAGATTGTCAGCCAAAATTGCCTGATACTTGGTGGAATTCATTATGCCACCAATCTTAACCAGTGCCCCTGAACCTCTGGAATTAAAACAGCCCCAAAACATCACTGACCCCCCTCCATATTTCACCGTGGGTATGAGGTGCCCCTGAACCTCTGGAATTAAAACAGCCCCAAAACATCCCTGACCCACCACCATATTTCACCGTGGGTATGAGGTACCTCTCCTTGTATGCATCTCTGTTTCACCGGGGGTATGAGGTGCCTCTCCTTGTATGCATTTTTGTTTTACCGTGGGTATGAGGTGACCCACCATCATGTTTCACCGTGGGTATGAGGTGCCTGTCCTTGTATGAATCTCTGTTTCACCGTGGGTATGAGGTGCCTCTCCTTGTATTTCTGTTTCACCGTGGGTATGAGGTGCCTTTCCTTGTATCTCTGTTTCACCGTGGGTATGAGGTGCCTCTCCTTGTATCTCTGTTTCACCGTGGGTATGAGGTGCCTCTCCTTGTATCTCTGTTTCACCGTGGGTATGAGGTTCCTCTCCTTGCATCTCTGTTTCACCGTGGGTATGAGGTGCCTCTCCTTGTTTGCATCTCTGTTTCACCGTGGGTATGAGGTGCCTCTCCTTGTACAAATCTCTGTTTCACTGTGGGTATGAGGTGCCTCTCCTTGTACGAATCTCTGTTTCACCGTGGGTATGAGGTGCCTCTCCTTGAACCTCTGTTTCACCATGGGTATGAGGTGCCTCTCCTTGTTTGCATCTCTGTTTCACCGTGGGTATGAGGTGCCTCTCCTTGTATCTCTGTTTCACCGTGGGTATGAGGTTCCTCTCCTTGTATCTCTGTTTCACCGTGGGTATGAGGTGCCTCTCCTTGCATCTCTGTTTCACCGTGGGTATGAGGTGCCTCTCCTTGTATCTCTGTTTCACCGTGGGTATGAGGTGCCTCTCCTTGCATCTCTGTTTCACTGTGGGTATGAGGTGCCTCTCCTTGTATCTCTGTTTCACCGTGGGTATGAGGTGCCTCTCCTTGCATCTCTGTTTCACCGTGGGTATGAGGTGCCTCTCCTTGTATCTCTGTTTCACCGTGGGTATGAGGTGCCTCTCCTTGTATCTCTGTTTCACCGTGGGTATGAGGTGCCTCTCCTTGCATCTCTGTTTCACCGTGGGTATGAGGTGCCTCTCCTTGTACGAATCTCTGTTTCACCGTGGGTATGAAGTGCCTCTCCTTGTATCTCTGTTTCACTGTGGGTATGAGGTGCCTCTCCTTGCATCTCTGTTTCACCGTGGGTATGAGGTGCCTCTCCTTGTATCTCTGTTTCACCGTGGGTATGAGTTTCCTCTCCTTGTATCTCTGTTTCACCGTGGGTATGAGGTTCCTCTCCTTGTATGCATCTCTGTTTCACCGTGGGTATGAGGTGCCTCTCCCTTTATCTCTGTTTCACCGTGGGTATGAGGTGCCTCTCCTGGTATGCATCTCTGTTTCACCGTGGGTATGAGGTGCCTCTCCTTGTATGCATCTCTGTTTCACCGTGGGTATGAGGTGCCTCTCCTTGTATCTCTGTTTCACCATGGGTATGAGGTGCCTCTCCTTGTATCTCTGTTTCACCGTGGGTATGAGGTGCCTCTCCTCGTATCTCTGTTTCACCATGGGTATGAGGTGCCTCTCCTTGTATCTCTGTTTCACCATGGGTATGAGGTGCCTCTCCTTGTATCTCTGTTTCACCATGGGTATGAGGTGCCTCTCCTTGTATCTCTGTTTCACCATGGGTATGAGGTGCCTCTCCTTGTATCTCTGTTTCACTGTGGGTATGAGGTGCCTCTCCTTGTATCTCTGTTTCACCGTGGGTATGAGATTCCTCTCCTTGTATCTCTGTTTTACCGTGGGTATGAGGTTCCTCTCCTTGTATCTCTGTTTCACCGTGGGTATGAGGTGCCTCTCCTTGTATCTCTGTTTCACCATGGGTATGAGGTGCCTCTCCTGGTATACATCTCTGTTTCACCGTGGGTATGAGGTTCCTCTCCTTGTATCTCTGTTTCACCGTGGGTATGAGGTGCCTCTCCTGGTATCTCTGTTTCACCGTGGGTATGAGGTTCCTCTCCTTGTATGCATCGCTGTTTCACCATGGGTATGAGGTGCCTCTCCTTGTTTGCATCTCTGTTTCACCGTGGGTATGAGGTGCCTCTCCTTGTATCTCTGTTTCACCGTGGGTATGAGGTTCCTCTCCTTGTATCTCTGTTTCACCGTGGGTATGAGGTGCCTCTCCTTGCATCTCTGTTTCACCGTGGGTATGAGGTGCCTCTCCTTGTATCTCTGTTTCACCGTGGGTATGAGGTGCCTCTCCTTGCATCTCTGTTTCACTGTGGGTATGAGGTGCCTCTCCTTGTATCTCTGTTTCACCGTGGGTATGAGGTGCCTCTCCTTGCATCTCTGTTTCACCGTGGGTATGAGGTGCCTCTCCTTGTATCTCTGTTTCACCGTGGGTATGAGGTGCCTCTCCTTGTATCTCTGTTTCACCGTGGGTATGAGGTGCCTCTCCTTGCATCTCTGTTTCACCGTGGGTATGAGGTGCCTCTCCTTGTACGAATCTCTGTTTCACCGTGGGTATGAAGTGCCTCTCCTTGTATCTCTGTTTCACTGTGGGTATGAGGTGCCTCTCCTTGCATCTCTGTTTCACCGTGGGTATGAGGTGCCTCTCCTTGTATCTCTGTTTCACCGTGGGTATGAGTTTCCTCTCCTTGTATCTCTGTTTCACCGTGGGTATGAGGTTCCTCTCCTTGTATGCATCTCTGTTTCACCGTGGGTATGAGGTGCCTCTCCCTTTATCTCTGTTTCACCGTGGGTATGAGGTGCCTCTCCTGGTATGCATCTCTGTTTCACCGTGGGTATGAGGTGCCTCTCCTTGTATGCATCTCTGTTTCACCGTGGGTATGAGGTGCCTCTCCTTGTATCTCTGTTTCACCATGGGTATGAGGTGCCTCTCCTTGTATCTCTGTTTCACCGTGGGTATGAGGTGCCTCTCCTCGTATCTCTGTTTCACCATGGGTATGAGGTGCCTCTCCTTGTATCTCTGTTTCACCATGGGTATGAGGTGCCTCTCCTTGTATCTCTGTTTCACCATGGGTATGAGGTGCCTCTCCTTGTATCTCTGTTTCACCATGGGTATGAGGTGCCTCTCCTTGTATCTCTGTTTCACTGTGGGTATGAGGTGCCTCTCCTTGTATCTCTGTTTCACCGTGGGTATGAGATTCCTCTCCTTGTATCTCTGTTTTACCGTGGGTATGAGGTTCCTCTCCTTGTATCTCTGTTTCACCGTGGGTATGAGGTGCCTCTCCTTGTATCTCTGTTTCACCATGGGTATGAGGTGCCTCTCCTGGTATACATCTCTGTTTCACCGTGGGTATGAGGTTCCTCTCCTTGTATCTCTGTTTCACCGTGGGTATGAGGTGCCTCTCCTGGTATCTCTGTTTCACCGTGGGTATGAGGTTCCTCTCCTTGTATGCATCGCTGTTTCACCATGGGTATGAGGTGCCTCTCCTTGTATCTCTGTTTCGATGCCAAACATGCCGATGCTGTATCTGACCAAAACGTTCCATTTTGGTCTCATCTGACCAGAGCACCTTCTTCCAAACATAATTTAAATGACGTTTGGCAAACTCCAAGCGTTTGCGTCTGTGTTTTGGGGTCATTAAGGGCTTTCTTCTGGCAACCCTTCCAAAGAGCCTGCGGATGTGGAGTTGGTGTCTGATGGTGCTTTTTTAGACCTGGTGACCCCAAGACGCCACCAAGGCCTGCAATTCTTTCACACTGATTCTTGGGGATTTTGTTGTGCCTCTCACGATCCTCCTCCCTATCCTGGGGGGCAAAATGCATTTGCGTCCTCTACCCATGAGGTTTTCAACTGTTCCATATCTTTTGAATTTTCTAATAATTGCCCTGACAGGGCTCAGTGTTATATTCAATCGTTTGTGGATCTTCTTGTAGCCATGACCAGATTTATGAAGGTCTACGACCATCTGTCTCTTTTGAACAGCCAGTTCTTTTGTTTTCTTCATGATGTTGGATGACAGCGGGATATTGCATGTGTGTTACCTCATTTTTATACCCTAGTGAAACAGGAAGTGATGTAATGGCTCAATATAGTTCCTTAAGACTTAAATAAACTTAAGTGGAATTTAATTTGTGGTTTAATTTTGGTAGATGTTATTTACAATAATCTTTAAGGGTGCCATTAATTGTGAAACCTTGATATGGAGGACATTGATTTTTAAAGTAAATCAATCAATTATTTTGGTTGGTTCCATTGAAACATCAATAAAGTATCGTAATTCTCACATGTTGGTATTTAGAGTTTATTTCTATAATTATATTGTTTATATTTGTTTAAGCATTATTTGCGCATTGCCAGTCAGGGTTTCCAGTCATTTTGGAGCCCACCCTAGAAAATACTTATTTCCCTCATCAAAATGCAAATCAATTTATAACATTTTTGACATGCGTTTTTCTGTATTCTTTTGTCGTTATTCTGTCTCTCACTGTTCAAATAAACCTGCCATTAAAATGATAGACGGATCATTTCTTTGTCCGTGGAAAAATGTACAAAATCAGCAGGGGATCAAATACTGTTTTCCCCTCACTGTATATGTAAAATGCATGTGTAAAATGTACAGTGGGGCAAAAAAGTATTTAGTCAGCCACCAACTGTGCAAGTTCTCCCACTTAAAAAGATGAGAGAGGCCTGGAATTTTCATCATAGGTACACTTCAACTATGACAGACAAAATGAGGGGAAAAAATCCAGAAAATAACATTGTAGGATTTTTTATGAATTTATTTGCAAATTATGGTGGAAAATAAGTATTTGGTCAATAACAAAAGTTTATCTCAATACTTTGTAATATACCCTTTGTTGGCAATGACAGAGGTCAAACGTTTTCTGTAAGTCTTCACAAGGTTTTCACACGCTGTTGCTGGTATTTTGGCCCATTCCTCCATGCAGATCTCCTCTAGAGCAGTGATGTTTTGGGGCTGTTGCTGGGCAACACGGACTTTCAACTCCCTCCAAAGATTTTCTATGGGGTTGAGATCTGGAGACTGGCTAGGCCACTCCAGGACCTTGAAATGCTTCTTACGAAGCCACTCCTTCGTTGCCCGGGCGATCTGTAAAATGTTTCAAATGTGTAAAATGTATATGTAAAATGTATATGTAAAATGTATGTGTAAAATGTATGTGTAAAATGTATGTATAAATGTATATATGAAATGTATGTGTAAAATGTATATGTAAAATGTATATATAAAATGTATATGTAAAATGTATGTGTAAAATGCATGTATAAATGTATATATAAAATGTATGTGTAAAATGTATGTGTAAAATGTATGTATAAATGTATATATAAAATGTATGTGTAAAATGTATATGTAAAATGTATATATAAAATGTATATGTAAAATGTATGTGTAAAATGTATATGTAGAATGTATGTGTAAAATATATATGTAAAATGTATATGTAAAATGTATATGTAAAATGCATGTGTAAAATGTATGTAAAATGTATGTGTAAAATGTATGTGTAAAATGTATATGTAGAATGTATGTGTAAAATATATATGTAAAATGTATATGTAAAATGTATATGTAAAATGCATGTGTAAAATGTATGTATAAATGTATGTGTAAAATGTATATGTAAAATGTATGTGTAAAATGTATATGTAAAATGTATGTGTAAAATGTATATGTAAAATGTATGTGTAAAATGTATATGTAAAATGTATATGTAAAATGTATATGTAAAATGTATGTGTAAAATGTATGTATAAATGTATGTGTAAAATGTGTATGTAAAATGTATATGTAAAATGTATGTGTAAAATGTATGTATAAATGTATGTGTAAAATGTATGTGTAAAATGTATATGTAAAATGTATATGTAAAATGTATGTGTAAAATGTATATATAAAATGTATGTGTAAAATGTATGTGTAAAATGTATATGTAAAATGTATGTGTAAAATGTATGTATAAATGTATGTGTAAAATGTGTATGTAAAATGTATATGTAAAATGTATGTGTAAAATGTATGTATAAATGTATGTGTAAAATGTATGTGTAAAATGTATATGTAAAATGTATATGTAAAATGTATGTGTAAAATGTATATATAAAATGTATGTGTAAAATGTGTATGTAAAATGTATATGTAAAATGTATGTGTAAAATGTATGTATAAATGTATGTGTAAAATGTGTATGTAAAATGTATATGTAAAATGTATATGTAAAATGCATGTATAAATGTATGTTTAAAATGTATATGTAAAATGTATGTATAAATGTATGTGTAAAATGTGTATGTAAAATGTATATGTAAAATGTATATGTAAAATGCATGTATAAATGTATGTTTAAAATGTATATGTAAAATGTATGTATAAATGTATGTGTAAAATGTGTATGTAAAATGTATATGTAAAATGCATGTATAAATGTATGTGTAAAATGTATATGTAAAATGTATGTATAAATGTATGTGTAAAATGTATGTGTAAAATGTATGTGTAAAATGTATGTCAAATGTATGTGTAAAATGTGTATGTAAAATGTATGTGTAAAATGTATGTGTAAAATGTATGTCAAATGTATGTGTAAAATGTATGTCAAATGTATGTGTAAAATGTATGTGTAAAATGTATGTGTAAAATGTATGTCAAATGTATGTGTAAAATGTATGTCAAATGTATGTGTAAAATGTGTATGTAAAATGTATGTCAAATGTATGTCTATGCAGCAGAAAAGCTGTAAAAAAAAACCTAAAAGATAATTGTCCTCCGAAGAGCGGTGGGTGGTGAAGGTGTAACGACATTCATTAGAAGAAGGTGAAGACCAAGGTGCAGCGTGGTACGTGTTCCTATTATTTATTCTGACTGAACACTGAATACAAAATAACAAAAAGAATAGCCGAAACAGTTCTGACAGGTGCAACAAACACTAAACAGAGAATAACCACCCACAACTAACAGTGGGAAAACAGGCTGCCTAAGTACGGTTCTCAATCAGAGACAACGATCGACAGCTGCCTCTGATTGGGAACCACACCATTTGATTTGATACCAGGCCAAAACATAGAAATACAAAACCTAGACATACAAACATAGAATGCCCACCCACATCACACCCTGACCAAACAAAAAAATAGAAACATACAAAGCAATCTATGGTCAGGGCGTGACAGAAGGGATTAATAAACAATACAATTAAATAAAATAAATAGTTATATATATATATATATATATGTATTTTTTTTATATGTATTTACATTTATATATATATATGTATTTTTATTTATTTTTATTTTTATATACATATATAAGCCTACATACAATACAATAGTGCCTTGCAAAAGTATTCGGCCCCCTTGAACTTTGCGACCTTTTGCCACATTTCAGGCTTCAAACATAAAGATATAAAACTGTATTTTTTTGTGAAGAATCAACAACAAGTGGGACACAATCATGAAGTGGAACGGCATTTATTGGATATTTCAAACTTTTTTTAACAAATCAAAAACTGAAAAATTGGGCGTGCAAAATTATTCAGCCCCTTTACTTTCAGTGCAGCAAACTCTCTCCAGAAGTTCAGTGAGGATCTCTGAATGATCCAATGTTGACCTAAATGACTAATGATGATAAATACAATCCACCTGTGTGTAATCAAGTCTCCGTATAAATGCACCTGCACTGTGATAGTCTCAGAGGTCCGTTAAAAGCGCAGAGAGCATCATGAAGAACAAGGAACACAAAAGGCAGGTCCGAGATACTGTTGTGAAGAAGTTTAAAGCCGGATTTCGATACAAAAAGATTTCCCAAGCTTTAAACATCCCAAGGAGCACTGTGCAAGCGATAATATTGAAATGGAAGGAGTATCAGACCACTGCAAATCTACCAAGACCTGGCCGTCCCTCTAAACTTTCAGCTCATACAAGGAGAAGACTGATCAGAGATGCAGCCAAGAGGCCCATGATCACTCTGGATGAACTGCAGAGATCTACAGCTGAGGTGGGAGACTCTGTCCATAGGACAACAATCAGTCGTATATTGCACAAATCTGGCCTTTATGGAAGAGTGGCAAGAAAAAAGCAATTTCTTAAAGATATCCATAAAAAGTGTAATTTAAAGTTTGCCACAAGCCACCTGGGAGACACACCAAACATGTGGAAGAAGGTGCTCTGGTCAGATGAAACCAAAATTGAACTTTTTGGCAACAATGCAAAACGTTATGTTTGGCGTAAAAGCAACACAGCTGGACACACCACCCCCACTGTCAAACATGGTGGTGGCAGCATCATGGTTTGGGCCTGCTTTTCTTCAGCAGGGACAGGGAAGATGGTTAAAATTGATGGGAAGATGGATGGAGCCAAATACAGGACCATTCTGGAAGAAAACCTGATGGAGTCTGCAAAAGACCTGAGACTGGGACGGAGATTTGTCTTCCAACAAGACAATGATCCAAAACATAAAGCAAAATCTACAATGGAATGGTTCAAAAATAAACATATCCAGGTGTTAGAATGGCCAAGTCAAAGTCCAGAGCTGAATCCAATCGAGAATCTGTGGAAAGAACTGAAAACTGCTGTTCACAAATGCTCTCCATCCAACCTCATTGAGCTCGATCTTTATGCAAGGAGGAATGGGAAAAAATGTCAGTCTCTCGATGTGCAAAACTGATAGAGACATACCCCAAGCGACTTACAGCTGTAATCGCAGCAAAAGGTGGCGCTACAAAGTATTTACTTAAGGGGGCTGAATAATTTTGCACGCCCAATTTTTCAGTTTTTGATTTTTAAAAAAAGTTTGAAATATCCAATAAATGTCGTTGCACTTCATGATTGTGTCCCACTTGTTGTTGATTCTTCACAAAACAATACAGTTTTATATCTTTATGTTTGAAGCCTGAAATGTGGCAAAAGGTCGCAAAGTTCAAGGGGGCCGAATACTTTCGCAAGGCACTGTAAATATATATATATATATATGTATTTTTTTATTTAATTTGATTGTTTATTAATCCCTTCTGTCACGCCCTGACCATAGATTGCTTTGTATGTTTCTATTTTTTTGTTTGGTCAGGGTGTGATGTGGGTGGGCATTCTATGTTTGTATGTCTAGGTTTTGTATTTCTATGTTTATATATATATATATATATATATATATATATATATATATATATAAAGTGAGCTAGCAAGTTTTTAAAATACATATTTTGTTGATATTTTGACATTTGTGAAAGCTTATGTAAAACGCTCATATCCTTGGCAAGAATACGAAGAGCTTTACAACAAGGTTCTCCCAAAGCAGGGTTTTGTAAAGGACTGCTTGGATGTAGAATGCTGACCTACCATATTCTCCTGTCAACCACGGAGGTTACATTTGTTCTCTGCTATCTAGCACAGCAGGACTCCACTCAGGGCAATAATCTGCCCTGGGCTGTCACTCACTCACAGTCCCTTGCACAGAAAGGTAAAACAGGAAAGTACTCTACACTTCCTCCCTCCATGGTTTGTGAGCACAAGACTGCAGGTAGATGAAGTCTGTCAGATAAGCCCTGAAGTGGCATACTGCATCCTGGTTGTGAGGACAGCGGTGCAGGACAGGTAGACTGTGTGTCCTGGTTGTGAGGACAGCAGTGCAGGACAGGTAGTCCGTGAGTCTCTGTGTGTGTCAGATAGGGCCCAAAGGGCATGGTGCAGCCTAGTACTTAAAGCTTCCAACACAAAGCAGGGCTGTCACGTCTCCTCTCCTCCTCTCCACCTATCCTCTCCACCCCCACCACTTCTCTACCACCCCTCTTCGCTTCCTCTCCCTCCTCTCTACCACCTCCTCTCCACCTCCCCCTCTCTACCTCCTCTCGACCTCCCCCTCTCCTCCTCCTCTCCTGCTCTCTCCACCTCCTCTCCACCCCCACCTCCTCTCACCTTCTCTAACTCCTCTCCTCCTCCTCTCCTCCTCTCAACCTCCACCCCCACCTCCTCTCCTCCTCTCCACCTCTCCTCTCCTCTCCACCTCCTCTCCACCTCCTCTCCACCCCCTCTCCACCTCCCCTCTTCACCTCCTCTCCCCCTCTCTAACTCCTCTCCTCCTCCTCTCTATCTCCTCTCAACCTCCACCCTCACCTCCTCTCCTCCTCTCTCCCTCCTCTCTATCTCCTCTCCTCTCCACCTCCTCCTCTCCTCCTCTCTCCCTCCTCTCTCCCTCCTCTCCACCTCCTCCTCTCCTCCTCTCCACCTCCTCCTCTCCTCTCCCCCTCATGTTCTCCTCTCCACCTCCTCATTTTCTCTCCACCTCCTCTCCTCTCGACTTCTCCTTTCCGCCTCCCCCTCTCCTCCTCCTCTCCACCTCCTATCCATCTCCTCTCTTCTCCACTCCTCTCTTCCCTCCTCCTCCCATCTCCTCTCCACCTCTCCTCATCTCTACCTCTCCACTTCCACATCCTCTTCTCTCCACATCCTCCGCCTCCTCCTCCTCCCCACCTGTCTCTAAACCTGCAGCTGTATAGACATAATTAACCCAGGCTGGTTGACTGTGGTTTAGCCTGACACCTCTACATCCCCCTTACTCTTCTGATCAACCTCAGCTCAGGTAAATAGTGGAATTAAGTACTGCTAAGTATCTTGTCGTGCACAAACAGATCAGGAACTCTGTTCCGTTGCTGCTGACATGTTGTTGTTGTTGAGCTCCTCCTCTGTTTTTGTTAGGTACCAGAACTACACTACCGTTCAAAAGTATGGGGTCACTTAGAAATGTCCATGTTTTTTAAAGAAAAGCAAAAAAAATAACATCAAATTGATCAGAAATAAAGTGTTGACATTGTTAATGTTGTAAATGAAGCTACAGTAGTCCTTTACAACATTAACAATGTCTACGCTGTATTTGTGATAAATTTTATGTTATTTTAATGGACAAAAAAAGAAGTGTTTTTCTTTAAAAAAAAACATGGACATTTCTAAGTGACCCCAAACTTTTAAACGATAGTAGACATCTTACAAAGCCATAGTCAGTTACACTCTTTGTAGAGGATTATCTGTCAACAATAGCCAGGTCCCCGAAAAGGCCGACATGTAGGCTATTGTAAGTCTCTGTTGCTAGGTATGTCTGCATGCTAAACCAAGATCTAGGCCTACTCGGAGCAAGTCAATGTGTATCGTGCTGATATTGCGTGCCTGGTGCACAGAAACCTGACAGATTCTAACCCTCCTACCAAGCAGGGAAAGAACTAACAGAAGCCCAGTTCTTTTTTTTTTCCAGAACAGTTTTGTTTTAGCAAGTTTCAGCCGAGGTAGAGTGGCTACCGTCTCTCTGTCCCGGAGGTCCAGCAAACTTAATCTCTCATGCACCCCCCCCCCCCCTCAACGCCAAAACAGACGGGAACTAATTTACTGCCTCATCCTCATTCTTTCAGCGGCGCCAAGTAGCTGTATACAGTACATACCAGATCAAAGCCGTAATTGAAAAATAATTATAGGCACTTAATCATAGAAAGCAGTGGGCTAATTGAAGTGGCAACAAGGAGACGAGCGGCGGCCCTCGGAATCGTGGCAGAATAGATGATATTGCATTGTCTTTAATGAAGCATCTTCTTCAATCCTCATTGTCTCTCGGATTAAATTGGAGAGGGCTATTAGCCTGGTTAATTGACTCTCTAATTTAGATCTCGCCCCACTGAATGCATAACGGATGCACGCCTGTCGGCCAATGATGTGTGCACTCTGTCACACCGTCCTGCTAGACTCCGATTGGTTAATTGCTCAGGGATTTTAGAAGTTTTCAGTCATTCTTCAAAATGGAACAGAACGGTGAGGTGTGAGACTCCGTTCCTCTCCTTCTCTCTCTCTCTCTCTCTCTCTCTCTCTCTCTCTCCTTCTATCTCTCTCTCTCTCTCTCTCTCCCTCTCTCTTTATGGCCTCTATTTGACAGAATTGTCAAATGTGTTCTGAAATCCTAATTGTCCTCCTTCTGACCTGTTCACATTCTCTAAAAGTTCCTGAGGCCCGTTGAGAAATGCAAATGGCACATTTCCGCTCAAGGCCTCTTTGCGTGAATGAAGGCGTTCTTATCACGCTCTCTGCAAACGTCTCCCCTGCTGTGACGGTGGAGAGACAGCCTGGTTGGAGACAGCCTGCTCCAGCTCTGCCCTCTAGTGGTGAAAGGCTGGTAGTAAAGTGATTGCTGTCAGAACAAGAAGCCATTTGAGAAGGAGTTCTGCTTTCCCCAAATGACACCCTATTCCATATAAAGTGCACTACTTTTGACCAGGGTCCATGTTATACCCCGGGGGGCCCATGTTAAAAAGGGAATAGGGTGCCATTTAGAACTCAGTCGAGGAGGTCAAGGCAGGCATCTGACGGTAAAAGGAGGGTAGTTTGAAGTAAATAAATGCACCTATTTTACCACCATTTCCCAGGGCAGCCTTTCATCATTTTCAACAAGAGAGAGGTGTGTTTTTGTGTTCCTTCCTTTTCTCTGTGGCCTCACTAATGGAAGTCAAAATTCACTAATGAAATGGAAACTCGGCGTAAAGGTAAAAATGCCCCCTAAAAAGTTACAGCCCTGAAAACTTTTCTACAACAGCACTTGTAAAATGACAGTGGGCTGATAAAGCCGCCAGATGACTTCGAAATTGGACGTCTGTCCATGTCCTCAGGACGTCTGGAAATGCTTTCAAAACCCGACCACTAGGGGCAGCAGTGAGCGCAATTACCATCGACTAGGCATGGGTTTGCTAGGGTATTGTAGACAGTGGTGGATGGATGGTTGTAATCACATGACTCCAGAACCGAAGGTCGTGTCTTCAATATCAGTGGTAGACACATTTTTTTTAAAACTTAATCCTATCCCAAACCTTAACCCTTCACTCAACTTAAGGTTGTAACCCTATCCAAAACCTTAACTTCAGAACAGAATGATGAGGAGCAGCAGGAGCAACCGATTTGATTTGAGGGTGTCACACTTGGAAATGTGATGTTTGGACGTCAGAATCTGAAGTGAAATTGGTAAAAAAAAAAAAAAAAGTGAGATCTTGTTGGCCCTTGTCAAAAGTAGTACACTATCTACAGATGTAGGATCATAATTTGTGTGTGCTACAACAAGAAAATAATCCTGCAGCAACTGGGAAAAGTGAATTATCATATGGATTATGATCATAGGCCTTTTTAAACCTCAAATGCACTACAAGTTTTAAGAGACGATCCTACATCTGTAGGGAATAGAGTGCATTTGGGATAAAGCCATAGTCTACTCTGCTGCAAGAACTACAGTGCCACTCTACGGACAGTGATAACACTAAGTAGTAAGGTTGCTGTGTGAATATGTACAAAATACTACTACTGGTATACTACTTGAATACGGCCTAATGTCACGTTGGTGTGAAAGATCGGGAGACAGAAGCAGGAATGCGTAATAGGATTTTTTATTAATTAAACCCAAATTACGGCGAGCCGTGTAAAGGCATGGGGACGAAGACCAAACAAACACGTAACGAAAACACAGGGTTGAAACCCCAAACAAAAGAGTGAGGAGTATCTCGAATAAATAACACCGTAATCATCTGCGCAATCCACAAGGCCACGAAAGCCCAAAACACACAGCACAGGTACTCAAACGCACCAACGGACATTGTAACAATAATCAACCTCCCAATGGAAACCAAAGGGCTCATATACAGTGAGGGGAAAAAAGTATTTGATCCCCTGCTGATTTTGTACGTTTGCCCACTGACAAAGAAATGATCAGTCTATAATTTTAATGGTAGGTTTATTTGAACAGTGAGAGACAGAATAACAACAAAAAAATCCAGAAAAACGCATGTCAAAAATGTTATAAATTGATTTGCATTTTAATGAGGGAAATAGGTATTTGACCCCCTCTCAATCAGAAAGATTTCTGGCTCCCAGGTGTCTTTTATACAGGTAACAAACTGAGTTTAGGAGCACACTCTTAAAGGGAGTGCTCCTAATCTCAGTTTGTTACCTGTATAAAAGACACCTGTCCACAGAAGCAATCAATCAATCAGATTCCAAACTCTCCACCATGGCCAAGACCAAAGAGCTCCCCAAGGATGTCAGGGACAAGACTGTAGACCTACACAAGGCTGGAATGGGCTACAAGACCATCGCCAAGCAGCTTGGTGAGAAGGTGACAACAGTCGGTGCGATTATTTGCAAATGGAAGAAAAACAAAAGAACTGTCCATCTCCCTCGGCCTGGGGCTCCATGCAAGATCTCACCTAATGGAGTTGCAATGATCATGAGAACGGTGAGGAATCAGCCCAGAACTACACGGGGGGGATCTTGTCAATGATCTTAAGGCAGCTGGGACCATAGTCACCATGAAAACAATTGGTAACACACTACGCCGTGAAGGACTGAAATCCTGCAGCGCCCGCAAGGTCCCCCTGCTCAAGAAAGCACATATACATGGCCGTCTGAAGTTTGCCAATGAACATCTGAATGATTCAGAGGACAACTGGATGAACGTGTTGTGGTCAGATGAGACCAAAATGGAGCTCTTTGGCATCAACTCAACTCGCCGTGTTTGGAGGAGGAGGAATGCTGCCTATGACCCCAAGAACACCATCCCTACCATCAAACTTGGAGGTGGATCCATTATGCTTTGGGGGTGTTTTTCCTGCTAAGGGGACAGGACATCTTCACCGCATCAAAGGGACGATGGACGGGGGCATGTACCGTCAAATCTTGGGTGAGAATCTCCTTCCCTCAGCCAGTGCATTGAAAATGGGTCGTGGATGGGTATTCCAGCATGACAATGAGCCAAAACACATGACCAAGGCAACAAAGGAGTGGCTCAAGAAAAAGCACATTAAGGTCCTGGAGTGGCCTAGCCATTCTCCAGACCTTAAGCCCATAGAAAATCTGTGGAGGGAGCTGTAGGTTCGAGTTGACAAACGTCAGCCTTGAAACCTTAATGACTTGGAGAAGATCTGCAAAGAGTGGGACAAAATTCCTCCTGAGATGTGTGCAAACCTGGTGGCCAACTACAAGAAACGTCTGACCTCTGTGATTGCCAACAAGGGTTTTGCCACCAAGTACTAAGTCATGTTTTGCAGAGGGGTCAAATACTTATTTCCCTCATTAAAATGCAAATCAATTTTGAACTTTTTTGACATGCGTTTTTCTGGATTTTTTTGTTGTTGTTATTCTGTCTCTCACTGTTCAAATAAACCTACCATTAAAATTATAGACTGATCATTTCTTTGTCAGTGGGCAAACGTACAAAATCAGCAGGGGATCAAATACTTTTTTCCCTCACTGTATACAAATACAATCAGTGGGAATAGGTGTTGTGCTTTCGTACTGAAGGTAGGTAAGGAGTCAAGCGCAGGACAGCAGAGATGTCAATCTAGCGTTTTTTAATAGGTACAGGTACAAACACAAAAAAAAACCACCCAAGACAATGGGAACTCACAGTTACTCACGGAAGGAGAAAAAAAACAACGCTACTTACTATAATAAACACACGTGAATGAACTGAGGAAAGCCTCCACAAGCAACATGAAAATAATCCCACACAAGACTAAGCGGGGAAACAGGAATTAAAGCAAATGAAAACCAGGTGTGAGAGAAACAAAGACAAAACAAATGGAAAAAGAAAAATGGATCGGTGATGGCTAGTAGGCCGGCGACTACGACTGCCGAGCACCGCCCGAGCACCGCCCGAGCACCGCCCGAACATGGAGAGGAACCACCTTCGGTGGAAGTCGTGACAATAGGAGCCAGGTGTATGTAATGAAAGTTCCCAGAGGGATCCATGACACCTAAATTCCATTATTCTAAAACTATAAAACAACTTTTATTAAATATTATAGCTTAGTATTTATTGAACCCTGTTCCCAGGAATGAGAAAAATGCTTGTGTTCTCTTCATGTCTTATCAGACCGTTGAGGTGGTCTACTACAGGCACCATATCTGCTCCATTTCTCTGGGCGAACCCCCCATCTAATCTTTTTATCTAACTGATTAGAGTTCTAACGACCTGAGAAGGCCATTCCACTACAATACAGTCTCACAGCATATCTCTGTTGACTCTCACATTTTCATAAACTACAAAGAGACATTGGCCTTTCTGTTTGTTAGAATGAGCCGGTATAGCTTTCAGGTATAGCCATCATTCTTTCTGTCACTTTCTATCATATTAAATATATAACGTACTTCTAGCAAAGTTAAAAAAATATTTTTCAAAATTGAATTTGTGCTACTATAACAGATATTTTTCTGTCAGGAACCGGCATATTCCGTTGAATAAATCCATTTCATCTTTTGGATGTTATATTAAATGACCTGAAATTACCGATATTTTGTGTCTCTCTCGAACGCAGGTGCCTGACATTTCTTTTCAAGATATCAGCCTTTGTCAAATTGGTTTCAGTTCTCCACAACGATACAATCATATCAGTATTTTCTATTTACCTTAGCTTGACTGGCTGACTGACTGGCTGGCTGGCTGGCTGGCTGGTGGTGATACAGAACTACTGTGTGTCAATAGAGTCATCGGGTATCATTATTAAAAAGGGACAGAAACAGACACAAAACACAGAACCAAAGTAGCAAATGCTTTTCTATCCGCATCGAGGATGCGTTAGATACTTACTGTGTATCCTTAAGTTTAAGGCATGAATCTAAAAAATTAATAAAAACTGCTTGTATAGAGAAATATCTGACTTCATGCTGCTAGCTACAAAGTATAGACATCAAATATGCAACATGTTAAATACTGTAGGTTGAGTGTTCATTTGACTTCTAGGTTCTCAGATCAGTTTGAGAAACTCCTGTAATGAGAGGACCCCCCCCCCCCCCCCCCACACACACACACACACACACTGATGTAATGAGAGGACCCCCCCCACACACACACACATACTGATGTAATGAGAGGAAACCCCCCCCCCCACATTGATGTAATGAGAGGACCCCCCCCCCCCCACACACACACACTGAAGTAATGAGAGGACCCCCCCCACACTGATGTAATGAGAGGACCCCCCCCCCCCCACACACACACACACACTGATGTAATGAGAGGACCCCCCCCCCCCCCCTCCCACACACACACACACTGATGTAATGAGAGGAAACCCCCCCACACTGATGTAATGAGTGGACCCACCCCACACTGATGTAATGAGTGGACCCCCCCTGGGCTAAATGTGGAGTATCAATTCAGAAATGGAATACGTAGTCTTGTTATCAAAGTATTGGTCAACCTCTTAGCTTCCTGTGTGACCGTTACACCTCCCGTAACCTCCTACGCCCCTCCCAACTGTAAGGGGTACGTCCCAAATGCCACCCTATTTGCTATATAGTGAACTACTTTTGCCCAGAGATCATGGTCAAATGAAGTGCACCATATAAGGGAATTGGGTGGCATTCGGGACGTAGGCGATGACTTGGCAGCAGTGGGCAAACACAGAAGGACAGATGTAACAGTCTTTCATGAGGTCAAGCCTGCCAGTATCCGATTCACTTCAAACACAGCGAGTCAAAAAGCCCCGTCTCGGTGTTGGCACTGTGGCATTAGAAACAATCAGAAGCTGAGAGACTCTGCAGTAGCTAAGGTTCCTTCTTTTTTTTTGTTATTTTTTTGCCTACCGAGAGAAGAAAGAAGAAGGTTGTGATAGCGTTGAACGTTAGCTTCACCAGAGAGACAGAGAGGTAGGAGTTGGTTTCCCACCGAGACAGAAGAGAGAGAGAGAGAGAGGCATTCTGCATCATGGCGGCGACCCTGTGCCAGGTGATGGGCTTTGTGCTGAGCCTACTGGGTGTGGGTGGGATTATAGCCGCCACTGGGATGGACCAGTGGGCAACGGAGGACCTGTACGACAACCCTGTGACCGCCATCTTCTCCTACTCAGGACTCTGGAGATCCTGTGTCCGGCAGAGCTCCGGATTCACAGAGTGCCGACCCTACTTCACCATCCTGGGGCTACCAGGTACGACAGGGTAGCCTAGTGGTTAGAGCGTTGGACTAGTAACCAGAAGGTTGCAAGTTCAAACCCCCGAGCTGACAAGGTACAAATCTGTTGTTCTGCCCCTGAACAGGCAGTTAACCCACTGTTCCTAGACTGTCATCAAAAATAAGAATTTGTTCTTAACTGACTTGCCTAGTAAAATCAATAAATAAACACTATACCAAATATTCTGATTAAAGGTTGACTGAGACCAAAACGGAGAATTAGATCCATTAAATGGTTGGCATCAAGATCACTGACGTGCTAGAGTTTTCCATATTTAAAAAAAAAAAACGTTCACCATTGTCAACCAGGTACGACGAACGCCATTGTCCTCATACAGTTGCGGCAGCCTCTGTAGTGACCAGAGCAACAAGTTGACATGACACAAGCTCTTTGACTCAACATGTAAATAGTAACTCGTCGATTTACTGTGATAGTTTAGTTTACTATGGATCCAGTTCAATAGTTCATTGAATGCTGGACAAATTTCCATTTTATTACACACACAAAAAAAGCCAAGAAAGCCAGGAAAAGTAGGATATTAGTTTATGCTAGGTTAATTTACACAACGTATGAATAGATGGTAATATTGATGGATCAGTAAGAGTCACACCACTGTGGGGATAGACTCAGGATCATAAATAAGAAGTAGGTTAATATTGTAGGGTTTGTAGTGATTGGGGAAATGGCTAAATAGTTTGAATTTTGTTCCCCGAGAACCACATATGAAAAGAAGGTCAAGCGAGGCACACCCTTCGTTAGTCACGTAAGCGTGGAAACTCTTACTGAAAGTACAACCGTTGCCCGAAACTGTGACAGCAACTCATGAAAATGATTTGCAAACACCTGATAAGGTTCGTTCCCTGTTCAAGAGTACATAGTGATAAGAACCAGAGGATAGACAGCCATTTCATGACTTCATTTACATCATGAAGACAAGGAGGGGTTTGACATCGAACAAAAAAGGAACCTAAAATGGCCGCCACAAAGATTATTTTATCGGCTTTATGCTGGTTGCATTGGGCCAGTTTTTGATATCTGCTGCCACAGCCATCTGGGGTTTACAGAACCATTATTTCTCATCTCGATTAAGTTTTATATGTTGAGTACATCTCAAAGGTGTGGCTCTGTCTAAACAATATATTACATTTGTTTTTCTAAGTACACATTCATTAATGGAATAAAACAAACATTTGTTTCTTTCACTTGACTTTGAAACCAACCATTTTGAGCATTTCTAATCTAGTTTCTTCAGCAGTGTTTGATCTTTAACAGTGCTTGTTAAAAACAGGAAGGGAGATTATCTTCCTGCGAAACAAAATATAGTTTAGTAATAAGGTGGTTCATTTTAAAGAATAGAGGCCATGATGAAAAGGCCATGATCAATAAATGGTCAAATTTGTTTGTTTTTTTTTCCTCACAAAATTTAGATTTTGATAGACGCACCAGAGATATTTGTTTTTGTTTCACAAAATCTAGTTGTGTTGATTTAAACAACTTTACTAGATCAGTTCAATCTTTTAAAAAAAAAATACCCTAGAGTTGATAGACGCACCAGAGATATTTGTTTAAGCACGGGCTGCGTTTTAATCCACCACATCCGTCTATGTAATTCTTCTCAAATCCGCAGTGAACTGTGGCAGAGCTACAGCTCTGTTTGTCAGGAGACATCCTGAAACTCGGGTCTTCTCACATCTGCAGTGGACTGTGGCAGAGCTACAGCTCTGTTTGTCACGAGACATCCTGGAACTCGGGTCTTCTCACATCTGCAGTGGACTGTGGCAGAGCTACAGCTCTGTTTGTCACGAGACATCCTGGAACTCGGGTCTTCTCACATCTGCAGTGGACTGTGGCAGAGCTACAGCTCTGTTTGTCAGGAGACATCCTGAAACTCGGGTCTTCTCAAATCCGCAGTGGACTGTGGCAGAGCTACAGCTCTGTTTGTCAGGAGACATCCTGAAACTCGGGTCTTCTCACAACTGCAGTGGACTGTGGCAGACCTACAGCTCTGTTTGTCACGAGACATCCTGAAACTCGGGTCTTCTCACAACTGCAGTGGACTGTGGCAGAGCTACAGCTCTGTTTGTCACGAGACATCCTGAAACTCGGGTCTTCTCACATCTGCAGTGGACTGTGGCAGAGCTACAGCTCTGTTTGTCACGAGACATCCTGGAACTCGGGTCTTCTCACATCTGCAGTGGACTGTGGCAGACCTACAGCTCTGTTTGTCACGAGACATTCTGAAACTCGGGTCTTCTCACAACTGCAGTGGACTGTGGCAGACCTACAGCTCTGTTTGTCACGAGACATCCTGAAACTCGGGTCTTCTCACAACTGCAGTGGACTGTGGCAGAGCTACAGCTCTGTTTGTCACGAGACATCCTGAAACTCGGGTCTTCTCACATCTGCAGTGGACTGTGGCAGAGCTACAGCTCTGTTTGTCACGAGACATCCTGAAACTCGGGTCTTCTCACATCTGCAGTGGACTGTGGCAGACCTACAGCTCTGTTTGTCACGAGACATCCTGAAACTCGGGTCTTCTCAAATCCGCAGTGGACTGTGGCAGACCTACAGCTCTGTTTGTCACGAGACATCCTGAAACTCGGGTCTTCTCACATCTGCAGTGGACTGTGGCAGACCTACAGCTCTGTTTGTCACGAGACATCCTGAAACTCGGGTCTTCTCACATCTGCAGTGGACTGTGGCAGAGCTACAGCTCTGTTTGTCACGAGACATCCTGAAACTCGGGTCTTCTCACATCTGCAGTGGACTGTGGCAGAGCTACAGCTCTGTTTGTCACGAGACATCCTGAAACTCGGGTCTTCTCACATCTGCAGTGGACTGTGGCAGAGCTACAGCTCTGTTTGTCACGAGACATCCTGAAACTCGGGTCTTCTCACATCTGCAGTGGACTGTGGCAGAGCTACAGCTCTGTTTGTCAGGAGACATCCTGAAACTCGGGTCTTCTCACATCTGCAGTGGACTGTGGCAGAGCTACAGCTCTGTTTGTCAGGAGACATCCTGAAACTCGGGTCTTCTCACATCTGCAGTGGACTGTGGCAGAGCTACAGCTCTGTTTGTCACGAGACATCCTGAAATTCGCGTCTTCTCGCGAAAATGTCTGTAGCGTCCGAACGATTTGGCCTAACAACGAATATGACCCCCCCACCATGGAAAGAGGAGACTCTCACAAACACGATGGTGTTCTACAGTCCCCACAAGTGTCATGGGACTTGTCTGAAGGTAACCCGTTACCGGTTAAAACAATTTTTTATGGAAGTAGTTTTCCTCAAAAATAATATGGGTTAATAAATATGTTTCCAAACAACACTAACATTTTTCTCCTGAACTTTTTAAAAAAAATATCTCCTAGATATAGGACAGACACTTCCAAACTTTATTCCTTGTGATTTATTTTTTTGAATGTCTGTTTTGCAATTAATGAATGTGTTATTTCATACATTTCTATGGGCTATAGCAGTAAAGGCCATATTCTATATTTGATCAGAAAATTATATATTTTTATCAATTGAGACCTACAGGGGACCTACAGAGACCTACAGGGGACGTACAGAGACCTACAGGGGTCGTATAGAGACCTACAGGGGTCGTACAGAGACCTACAGGGGACGTACAGAGACCTACAGGGGTCGTACAGAGACCTACAGGGGACCTACAGGGGGGACCTACAGGGGACGTACAGAGACCTACAGGGGGGACCTACAGGGGACGTGCAGAGACCTACAGGGGGGACCTACAGGGGGGACCTACAGGGGACGTACAGAGACCTACAGGGGGGACCTACAGGGGACGTACAGAGACCTACAGAGACCTACAGGGGGGACCTACAGGGGACATACAGAGACCTACAGGGGACGTACAGAGACCTACAGGGGACGTACAGAGACCTACAGGGGGGACCTACAGGGGAGACCTACAGGGGACGTACAGAGACCTACAGGGGGGACCTACAGGGGAGACCTACAGGGGACGTACAGAGACCTACAGGGGACGTACAGAGACCTACAGGGGGGACCTACAGGGGGGACCTACAGGGTAAGTACAGAGACCTACAGGGGGGACCTACAGGGGACGTACAGAGACCTACAGGGGACGTACAGAGACCTACAGGGGTCCTAAAAGAGCTAAATGAGCCATGGTATGACCTTCTTAAAACCATTCCAAATGTTAGCTTAGTAGAAACAAAGGAAAGCAGTACTTATAGGATACACACAATAACGAGTCACCTACAGTAAGTACCAAATAAAGACAAGTATATCTGACTGTATGTTTTGGTTTGACCTGTAGACTAGTATATCTGACTGTGTGTTTTGGTTTGACCTGTAGACTAGTCTATCTGACTGTGTGTTTTGGTTTGACCTGTAGGCTAGTCTATCTGACTGTATGTTTTAGTTTGACCTGTAGACTAGTCTATCTGACTGTGTGTTTTAGTTTGACCTGTAGACTAGTCTATCTGACTGTGTGTTTTGGTTTGACTTGTAGACTAGTCTATCTGACTGTGTGTTTTAGTTTGACTTGTAGACTAGTTTATCTGACTGTGTGTTTTAGTTTGACCTGTAGACTAGTCTATCTGACTGTGTGTTTTAGTTTGACCTGTAGACTAGTCTATCTGACTGTGTGTTTTGGTTTGACCTGTAGACTAGTCTATCTGACTGTGTGTTTTAGTTTGACCTGTAGACTAGTCTATCTGACTGTGTGTTTTAGTTTGACCTGTAGACTAGTCTATCTGACTGTGTGTTTTGGTTTGACCTGTAGACTAGTTTATCTAGTCTATCTGACTGTGTGTTTTAGTTTGACCTGTAGACTAGTCTATCTGACTGTGTGTTTTGGTTTGACCTGTAGACTAGTCTATCTGACTGTATGTTTTAGTTTGACCTGTAGACTAGTCTATCTGACTGTGTGTTTTGGTTTGACCTGTAGACTAGTCTATCTGACTGTATGTTTTAGTTTGACCTGTAGACTAGTCTATCTGACTGTGTGTTTTAGTTTGACCTGTAGACTAGTCTATCTGACTGTGTGTTTTGGTTTGACCTGTAGGCTAGTCTATCTGACTGTGTGTTTTAGTTTGACCTGTAGACTAGTCTATCTGACTGTGTGTTTTGGTTTGACCTGTAGACTAGTCTATCTGACTGTGTGTTTTAGTTTGACTTGTAGACTAGTCTATCTGACTGTGTGTTTTAGTTTGACCTGTAGACTAGTCTATCTGACTGTGTGTTTTGGTTTGACCTGTAGACTAGTCTATCTGACTGTGTGTTTTAGTTTGACTTGTAGACTAGTCTATCTGACTGTGTGTTTTAGTTTGACCTGTAGACTAGTCTATCTGACTGTGTGTTTTAGTTTGACCTGTAGACTAGTCTATCTGACTGTGTGTTTTAGTTTGACCTGTAGACTAGTTTATCTGACTGTGTGTTTTGGTTTGACTTGTAGACTAGTCTATCTGACTGTGTGTTTTAGTTTGACCTGTAGGCTAGTCTATCTGACTGTGTGTTTTGGTTTGACCTGTAGACTAGTCTATCTGACTGTGTGTTTTAGTTTGACCTGTAGACTAGTCTATCTGACTGTATGTTTTGGTTTGACTTGTAGACTAGTATATCTGACTGTATGTTTTGGTTTGACCTGTAGACTAGTCTATCTGACTGTGTGTTTTAGTTTGACCTGTAGACTAGTCTATCTGACTGTGTGTTTTAGTTTGACCTGTAGACTAGTCTATCTGACTGTGTGTTTTAGTTTGACCTGTAGACTAGTCTATCTGACTGTATGTTTTGGTTTGACTTGTAGACTAGTCTATCTGACTGTGTGTTTTGGTTTGACCTGTAGACTAGTCTATCTGACTGTGTGTTTTAGTTTGACCTGTAGACTAGTTTATCTGACTGTGTGTTTTAGTTTGACTTGTAGACTAGTCTATCTGACTGTGTGTTTTAGTTTGACCTGTAGACTAGTTTATCTGACTGTGTGTTTTAGTTTGACTTGTAGACTAGTCTATCTGACTGTGTGTTTTAGTTTGACCTGTAGACTAGTCTATCTGACTGTGTGTTTTAGTTTGACCTGTAGACTAGTCTATCTGACTGTGTGTTTTGGTTTGACCTGTAGACTAGTCTATCTGACTGTGTGTTTTGGTTTGACCTGTAGACTAGTCTATCTGACTGTGTGTTTTAGTTTGACTTGTAGACTAGTCTATCTGACTGTGTGTTTTAGTTTGACCTGTAGACTAGTTTATCTGACTGTGTGTTTTGGTTTGACCTGTAGACTAGTCTATCTGACTGTGTGTTTTGGTTTGACCTGTAGACTAGTCTATCTGACTGTGTGTTTTAGTTTGACCTGTAGACTAGTTTATCTGACTGTGTGTTTTGGTTTGACCTGTAGACTAGTCTATCTGACTGTGTGTTTTGGTTTGACCTGTAGACTAGTCTATCTGACTGTATGTTTTGGTTTGACCTGTAGACTAGTCTATCTGACTGTGTGTTTTGGTTTGACCTGTAGACTAGTTTATCTAGTCTATCTGACTGTGTGTTTTGGTTTGACCTGTAGACTAGTTTATCTGACTGTGTGTTTTGGTTTGACCTGTAGACTAGTCTATCTGGCTGTATGTTTTGGTTTGACCTGTAGACTAGTCTATCTGACTGTGTGTTTTGGTTTGACCTGTAGACTAGTTTATCTAGTCTATCTGACTGTGTGTTTTGGTTTGACCTGTAGACTAGTTTATCTAGTCTATCTGACTGTGTGTTTTGGTTTGACCTGTAGACTAGTCTATCTGACTGTATGTTTTGGTTTGACCTGTAGACTAGTCTATCTGGCTGTATGTTTTGGTTTGACCTGTAGACTAGTCTATCTGACTGTGTGTTTTGGTTTGACCTGTAGACTAGTTTATCTAGTCTATCTGACTGTGTGTTTTGGTTTGACCTGTAGACTAGTTTATCTAGTCTATCTGACTGTGTGTTTTAGTTTGACTTGTAGACTAGTCTATCTGACTGTGTGTTTTAGTTTGACTTGTAGACTAGTCTATCTGACTGTGTGTTTTGGTTTGACCTGTAGACTAGTTTATCTGACTGTGTGTTTTAGTTTGACCTGTAGACTAGTCTATCTGACTGTGTGTTTTAGTTTGACCTGTAGACTAGTCTATCTGACTGTATGTTTTGGTTTGACTTGTAGACTAGTCTATCTGACTGTGTGTTTTAGTTTGACCTGTAGACTAGTCTATCTGACTGTATGTTTTGGTTTGACTTGTAGACTAGTCTATCTGACTGTGTGTTTTAGTTTGACCTGTAGACTAGTCTATCTGACTGTGTGTTTTGGTTTGACCTGTAGACTAGTCTATCTGGCTGTATGTTTTGGTTTGACCTGTAGACTAGTCTATCTGACTGTGTGTTTTGGTTTGACTTGTAGACTAGTCTATCTGACTGTGTGTTTTAGTTTGACCTGTAGACTAGTCTATCTGACTGTGTGTTTTAGTTTGACCTGTAGACTAGTCTATCTGACTGTGTGTTTTAGTTTGACCTGTAGACTAGTCTATCTGACTGTGTGTTTTAGTTTGACCTGTAGACTAGTCTATCTGACTGTGTGTTTTAGTTTGACCTGTAGACTAGTCTATCTGACTGTGTGTTTTAGTTTGACCTGTAGACTAGTCTATCTGACTGTGTGTTTTAGTTTGACCTGTAGACTAGTCTATCTGACTGTGTGTTTTAGTTTGACCTGTAGACTAGTCTATCTGACTGTGTGTTTTAGTTTGACCTGTAGACTAGTCTATCTGACTGTGTGTTTTAGTTTGACCTGTAGACTAGTCTATCTGACTGTGTGTTTTAGTTTGACTTGTAGACTAGTCTATCTGACTGTGTGTTTTAGTTTGACTTGTAGACTAGTCTATCTGACTGTGTGTTTTGGTTTGACCTGTAGACTAGTCTATCTGACTGTGTGTTTTGGTTTGACCTGTAGACTAGTCTATCTGACTGTGTGTTTTGGTTTGACTTGTAGACTAGTCTATCTGACTGTGTGTTTTAGTTTGACCTGTAGACTAGTCTATCTGACTGTGTGTTTTAGTTTGACCTGTAGACTAGTCTATCTGACTGTGTGTTTTAGTTTGACCTGTAGACTAGTCTATCTGACTGTGTGTTTTAGTTTGACTTGTAGACTAGTCTATCTGACTGTATGTTTTGGTTTGACCTGTAGACTAGTCTATCTGACTGTGTGTTTTAGTTTGACCTGTAGACTAGTCTATCTGACTGTGTGTTTTGGTTTGACCTGTAGACTAGTCTATCTGACTGTGTGTTTTGGTTTGACCTGTAGACTAGTCTATCTGACTGTGTGTTTTAGTTTGACCTGTAGACTAGTCTATCTGACTGTGTGTTTTGGTTTGACCTGTAGACTAGTCTATCTGGCTGTATGTTTTGGTTTGACTTGTAGACTAGTCTATCTGACTGTGTGTTTTAGTTTGACTTGTAGACTAGTTTATCTAGTCTATCTGACTGTGTGTTTTGGTTTGACCTGTAGACTAGTTTATCTGACTGTGTGTTTTAGTTTGACTTGTAGACTAGTTTATCTAGTCTATCTGACTGTGTGTTTTGGTTTGACCTGTAGACTAGTTTATCTGACTGTGTGTTTTAGTTTGACTTGTAGACTAGTCTATCTGACTGTGTGTTTTAGTTTGACCTGTAGACTAGTCTATCTGACTGTGTGTTTTAGTTTGACTTGTAGACTAGTCTATCTGACTGTGTGTTTTAGTTTGACCTGTAGACTAGTCTATCTGACTGTGTGTTTTGGTTTGACCTGTAGACTAGTCTATCTGACTGTGTGTTTTGGTTTGACCTGTAGACTAGTCTATCTGACTGTGTGTTTTAGTTTGACTTGTAGACTAGTCTATCTGACTGTGTGTTTTAGTTTGACCTGTAGACTAGTCTATCTGACTGTGTGTTTTGGTTTGACCTGTAGACTAGTCTATCTGACTGTGTGTTTTAGTTTGACCTGTAGACTAGTCTATCTGACTGTGTGTTTTAGTTTGACCTGTAGACTAGTCTATCTGACTGTGTGTTTTAGTTTGACTTGTAGACTAGTCTATCTGACTGTGTGTTTTAGTTTGACCTGTAGACTAGTCTATCTGACTGTGTGTTTTAGTTTGACCTGTAGACTAGTATATCTGACTGTGTGTTTTGGTTTGACCTGTAGACTAGTCTATCTGACTGTGTGTTTTAGTTTGACTTGTAGACTAGTTTATCTAGTCTATCTGACTGTGTGTTTTGGTTTGACCTGTAGACTAGTCTATCTGACTGTGTGTTTTAGTTTGACTTGTAGACTAGTTTATCTAGTCTATCTGACTGTGTGTTTTGGTTTGACCTGTAGACTAGTTTATCTGACTGTGTGTTTTAGTTTGACTTGTAGACTAGTTTATCTAGTCTATCTGACTGTGTGTTTTGGTTTGACCTGTAGACTAGTTTATCTGACTGTGTGTTTTAGTTTGACTTGTAGACTAGTCTATCTGACTGTGTGTTTTAGTTTGACCTGTAGACTAGTCTATCTGACTGTGTGTTTTGGTTTGACCTGTAGACTAGTCTATCTGACTGTGTGTTTTAGTTTGACCTGTAGACTAGTCTATCTGACTGTGTGTTTTGGTTTGACCTGTAGACTAGTCTATCTGACTGTGTGTTTTAGTTTGACCTGTAGACTAGTATATCTGACTGTGTGTTTTGGTTTGACCTGTAGACTAGTCTATCTGACTGTGTGTTTTAGTTTGACCTGTAGACTAGTCTATCTGACTGTGTGTTTTAGTTTGACTTGTAGACTAGTCTATCTGACTGTGTGTTTTGGTTTGACCTGTAGACTAGTCTATCTGACTGTGTGTTTTGGTTTGACCTGTAGACTAGTCTATCTGACTGTGTGTTTTGGTTTGACCTGTAGACTAGTCTATCTGACTGTGTGTTTTAGTTTGACTTGTAGACTAGTCTATCTGACTGTGTGTTTTGGTTTGACCTGTAGACTAGTCTATCTGACTGTGTGTTTTAGTTTGACCTGTAGACTAGTCTATCTGACTGTGTGTTTTGGTTTGACCTGTAGACTAGTCTATCTGACTGTGTGTTTTGGTTTGACCTGTAGACTAGTCTATCTGACTGTGTGTTTTAGTTTGACCTGTAGACTAGTCTATCTGACTGTGTGTTTTAGTTTGACCTGTAGACTAGTCTATCTGACTGTGTGTTTTGGTTTGACCTGTAGACTAGTCTATCTGACTGTGTGTTTTAGTTTGACCTGTAGACTAGTCTATCTGACTGTGTGTTTTGGTTTGACCTGTAGACTAGTCTATCTGACTGTGTGTTTTGGTTTGACCTGTAGACTAGTCTATCTGACTGTGTGTTTTAGTTTGACTTGTAGACTAGTCTATATCTGACTGTGTGTTTTAGTTTGACCTGTAGACTAGTCTATCTGACTGTGTGTTTTGGTTTGACCTGCAGCTATGCTCCAAGCTGTGCGGGCCCTGATGATAGTGGGGATGGTCCTGGGAGCCATCGGTTGTCTGGTCGCCATCTTTGCCCTCAAGTGTCTGAAGATGGGGAACATGGAGGACAGCGTCAAGGCTACCATGACGTTGACCTCTGGGGTCATGTTTCTGCTCGGAGGTGAGGTGATGTTGTGGTAATGTTGTGGTGATGTTGTGGTGATGTTGTGGTAATGTTTTGGTGATGTTTTGGTATTGATGTTCATAACTGGCAAGCAAAATCTTTCTGATTCTAATTTGGGTTTAAAGCCAAAAAGACACATTTCTGTGATCTGAAAATGACAATGTAATTTCCATCCTCCTTAGGTGTTTGTGGCATTGCTGGAGTGTCGGTCTTTGCCAACCTAATCGTTAGCAGCTTCCGGTTCACCACCTATGCAGATGGTGGATATGGAGGAGGAGGAGTACTGGGGGGAGGATTAGGAGGAATGGGAGGATCTCTCACTCCCAGGTACATTAAAGCCCTCAAACAGTCTTTTATTCATTGTTTTAATTGTCACTGTAGTCTAATAAATCAGTGTGTGTGTTTATTTTTTTTATTTTTTTAATAGATTAACTCCAAATATATTTTTGTATCATTTGTGTAATTGAAAACGCTCGGTCTAATCTTGTGGGCGTGTCAATACAAATGTAAATATATTTACGTACACAGCCCTGATTGGTGGATAGGATCGTCTGGACTCTAGAGCCTACCCAGCTTGCCCCTTTAAAGTAGGAGGATACATATGCAAATAAAAGATGACTGGTCATTGGTCAAAAAAAAAATCAGATCAGATTGTGATGTCATGATCTGGGCCAAAAATTCCAGGCATTATTTTTCAAACAGCTCTTACAGAATTTTTTGGAGGGTTATTTTCAACCTCATAGTGTGGAAATATCATCAAAACAAATGGCAAAATCAAGTTAAAATAAAAACTGTACTGGCCCTTTAACTGCAGCATGAGAAGAATGCACTTATGTTGTGTCCAAAATGGCACCTTATTACATATATAGTGCACAACTATTGACCAGTGTCTTATGGGATAAGATACGGCATTTGTTTCTATTAGTGGACATGAACAAGTGGTATAAAATGAATATGTGGGCCCTGGTCAAAAGTAGTACACTATGTAGGGAAGAGTGTGGCATTTGGGTGGCAAGCCTTGGTACATAAGTTGGTATCAATTATAAGGTGATGATGGCAATTTGTAATTTTTTTTTTACGTGTCAATGTATCTCCTTGGTTTCTCAGGTACACCTTTGGCTCCGCCCTCTTTGTGGGGTGGATAGGCGGAGCCGTGCTGGTCGTGGGAGGGGTTATGATGTGCATGGCCTGTCGGGGGATGGTTCCACCAGAGGAGAAGAGACCAAAGTAGGTTGCATTTTTCTCCACCAGATCACGAGTCAGAGAAACATTCCCTCGATAAAATCACATCATTCTCAAGAAAAAACAAGCATAAAAGAACTTTCAAATCATGAAACACATGCCTCACACACGGTCTTATACATTAAAGTTATAGTGTGACCAAACTTTCCAAGTAATTCCTGAATATTCCCGTGTTAATTCTTAATCACAAATAGAATCCATAATCATTTTGTTTTTACTTTCTACCTCAGTTATGGGATGGCCTACAAGCCTGCTTCCCAACACACAACAGTTTACAAAGCGAACACCAGACCCAGAACGGCCTATGACGATTCTTTCAGAGCCCAGAGTATGGATGGAAGACAATCCAACCAGCAATATGTGTGAAGAATATAATATTATGTACTGTTAGGTTTTAGAGGTTCTCTGAAAACGGAGCAAAACTGTTTTAATGTATCGATGCCAATCTCATGTAGCTCTGAAGGGCTTAGAAGATTTCATAGAGGGTTGCTATAGAGGTTTCATAGAGGGTTGCAATAGAGGTTTCATCGAGGGTTGCTATAGAGGGTAACTTTGAAGGAAGTACTTATTCAGGTTTGATTCATTATTTTTGTACTTGGAGCTCTCTTATATTTCTGTGTTTTTGTTATTCTGCATTTAAGGGGACAATATTGTAATTTTCTAATGCATCTATATTAAAAGAATCACATTTCCAGAACTTCATGTTTGTTTGTTTTTTGTTTTCAAACGCAGCATAAAATATATTTTTAAAAAAAGGTTAATGAACAATCCATTTCTTCACACATCGAATTGTAGAAATATTTAACTATTTATTCATTATTTATTCACAGTGGAAATAGTGGGAAATATGTTATAAATATGAATATTGGTCATTTCCTTTCAAATTAGAAAATACAAATATATTAACAGTAGCTATATCAAAATCATTAAAAACAAAACAACATACAATCCCTACAGTGGCAGGAAGTATTCACCACTTGCAATGAAAATTGATTAAATTGATATTTTGTTACTGGCCTACACACACACACACACACACACACACACACCGCCCCATATTGTCAAAGTGGAATTATGTTTTTAGACGTTTTTACAGATTCATTAAAAAATGAAGAGCTCAAACTGTCAATAAGTTTTCAACCCCTTTGTTATGTCAAGCCTAATTAGGTTCAGGAGTAAAAATGTGCTTAACAAGTCACATAATAAGTTGCATGGGATTCACTGTCTGCAATAATAGTGTTTAACATGATTTTTGAATGACTACCTCATCTCTGTACCCCACACAATTATCTGTAAGGTCCCTCAGTCGAGCAGGGAATTTCAAACACAGATTCAACCACAAAGACCAGGGAGGTTTTCCAATGCCTCGCAAATTTTTTATTTTTTTTATTTTACCTTTATTTAACCAGGCAAGTCAGTTAAGAACAAATTCTTATTTTCAATGACGGCCTGGGAACAGTGGGTTAACTGCCTGTTCAGGGGCAGAACGACAGATTTGTACCTTGTCAGCTCGGGGGTTTGAACTCGCAACCTTCCGGTTACTAGTCCAACGCTCTAACCACTAGGCTACCCTGCCGCCCCACGCAAAGAAGAGCACCTATTGGTAGATGGGTAAAAAAATAAAAAAAAGCAGACATTAAATATCCTTTTGAGGATGGTGAAGATATTAATTACACTTTGGATGGTATATCAATACACCCACTCACTACAAAGAAACAGGCGTCCTTCCTAACTCAGTTGCCGGAGAGGAAGGAAACTGCTCAAGGATTTCACCACGAGGCCAATGGTGACTTTAAAACAATGACAGAGAAAAGAAGGAAGCCTGTACAGAATACAAATATTCCCAAACCTGCATCGTGTTAAACACTGTTATTGTCCATGTAACGTATAATGTGATAATTGTTAAGCACATCTTTACTCCTGAACTTATTTAAGGCTTGCCATAACTTTCTGAAGGCACTATATCTCCTGATTATATATTTTTTTTAAAAGTCATTACCACATTCAAAGTACCAACATAGTTCGAGTCCTACCAAGAAAGTACCTATATATACACGGAACAAAAATATTAACGCAACATGAACCTTTTTCCAACTGTTACTGAGTTACAGTTCATATAAGGAAATCAGTAAATTGAGAGAAAAAAATCATTAGGCCCTAATCTATGGATTTCAAATGACTGGGCAGGGGAGCAGCCATGGTTGGGCCTGGGAGGGCATAGGCCCACCCACTTGGGAGCAAGGCCCAGACAATCAGAATGAGTTTTTCCCCACAAAAGGTCTTTATTGCTGACAGAAAGCTGTCCGGGTGGCTGGTCTCAGACAATCCTGTAGGTGAAGAAGCCTGATGTGGAGGTCCTTGGCTGGCGTGGTTACACGTGGTCTGCGGTTGTGAGGCCAGTTGGACGTACTGCCAAATGATCTAAAACGATGTTGGAGGCGGCTTATGGTAGAGAAATGAACATTCAATTCTCTGGTAACATCTTTTGTGGACATTCCTGCAGTGCAGTCAGCATGCCAATTGCAGCTCCCTGAAAACTTGAGACATCTGTAGGATTGTGTTGTGTGACAAAACTGCACATTTTAGGAGTGTCCCCAGACCAAGGTGCACCTGTGTAATGATCATACTGTTTCATCAGCTTCTTGATATGCCACACCTGTCAGGTGGATAGATTATCTTGGCAAAGGAGAAATGCTCGCTAACAGGGATAAATAAATTAGTGCCAAAAATTTGATAGAAATACACTTTTTTTTGAGAAATATGCTTTTTATTGCGCATATGGAACATTTCTGTCATCTTTTATTTCAGCTCATGACACATTGGACCAACACTTTACATGTTGCGTTTCTATTTTTTGCTGAGTATAGCTTGATTCTGGATTTTTTTGGGGAATAAAACCTAAAGGTTATTTGATTCTGTAATTGTTTTATAACTGGTATTACATGCCAGCTCCTCATCACGTTGGAATGCATCTTCTGCTAATTGTTTTAAAACTTGGAAAATAGTCATTCATATATCACATACGCCCATTGAAAAATAGATTTCCATCTCAAAAAAGGCACTCATCTGGATAAATAAAGGATACATAGCACTAACTAAATGTAAAAAACAGGAAAAGTGCATTAAAGCCCTCCTGCTCTGCTGGTTGAGGAGCTCCACACGCTGGTTCCTGAAGTTCCTCCCAGGCCCACCTCGGTGCTCCCTCGCCCCCCTAGGGACTGAGACTGGCCCCCTACCGGCAGGGACAGGAGCTCCTCAATGGAAGACAGTTCTAGGTCGCTTTCTTCGTCCGATAACTGGGACAAAATGGAACATGTATGAATATTGAATCACTCGTGTAGGTATCACACCAAGAAACAGAAACAGCTCTATGCTCTAGAAGTATTGAGAGAGGAAATATACAAATACAAGTATATTGATACACATTATAAAAGGCTTACAACAAATGATAAATAATTATATCTACAACCTTAAGTGTTAGAGTATACAGAGCCTTCAGAAAGTATTCATACCCCTTGACTTATTCTACATTTTTTTACCCTCTTTTTTCTCCCCAATTTCGTGGTGTCCAATTGTTGTAGTAGCTACTATATTGTCTCATCGCTACAACTCCCGTACGGGCTCGGGAGAGACGAAGGTTGAAAGTCATGCCAGGGACTCTGATGGCACAGCTGGCGCTGCAGTACAGCGCCCTTAACCACTGCGCCACCCGGGAGGCCAACTTATTCTACATTGTGTTGTGTTACAGCCTGAATTCAAAATTGATTAAAAAAATAATAATTATTCACCCATCTACACACAATAACCCATAATGACAAAGTGAAAACATGTTTTTAGAAATGTTAGTAAATGTATTGAAAATGAAATACAGAAATATCAAATTCACATAAGTATTCACACACACACACACACACACACACACACACACACACGAGTCAATACTTTGTAGAAGCACCTTTGGTAGCAATCTAGAGCTGTCAGGTGCTGCATTGCCAATCCGACGTCTGCATTTGCCGTGCAGCCATTACGGTGAAACGACCTCTGCAGAAGTCAGGGCATTCATACTTCTTGTACTTTGCGGAGCAGCGTAGAGCTGTACAGGATGTACCGTCCCCACCTACCGTCAACCAATCATGTCAATGCGGAGCTATACGGAGCCCTCCACATTGTTACAAAATTTGGGAGCTCAATTTGCAGAGCTCAATTTGGCCTCTGCATGCCCCCCCGGAGGCTCCGCAATTGGTTCAGTATTACTTTAGTGCCTTGTTGCAAACACAATGCAGGTTTTAGAATATTTGTATTCTGTACAGGCTTCCTTCTTTTCTCTGTCATTGTTTTAAAGTCACCATTGGCTTCGTGGTGAAATCCTTGTGCAGTTTCCTTCCTCTCCGGCAACTGAGTTAGGAAGGTCGCCTGTATCTTTGTAGTGACTGGGTGTATTGATACACCATCCAGAATGTAATTAATAACTTCACCATCCTCAAAGGGATATTCAATGTCTGTTTTTTTTGTTTACCCATCTACCAATATGTGTCTTTTGCAAGGCGTTGGAAAACCTCCCTGTTGTTTGAATCTGTGTTTGAAATTCACTGCTTGACTGTACAGATAATTGTATGTGTGGGGGTATTGTATGTGTGGGGTACAGAGATGAGGTAGTTACTCAAAAATCATGTTAAACACTAATATTTGCAAACAGTGCGAGTCCACGCAACTTATTATGTGACTTGTTAAGCATATTATGACTCCTGAACTACAGTATGTGGGCTTGCCATAACAAAGTGGTTGAATAATTATTGACTCAAGACATTTCAGTTTTTCAATTTTTAATTTGTAAACATACATTTAAAAATAAAAAAAACATAGTTCTACTTTGACATTATGGGGTTTTGGCCAGTGACAAAAAATACAAATGTGTCCATTTTAAATTCAGACTGTTAACACAACAGAAGGTGTCCATTTTGAAATTCAGACTGTTAACACAACAAAAGGTGTCCATTTTAAATTCAGACTGTTAACACAACAGAAGGTGTCCATTTTGAAATTCAGACTGTTAACACAACAAAAGGTGTCCATTTTGAATTCAGACTGGTAACACAACAAAAGGTGTCCATTTTGAAATTCAGACTGTTAACACAACAAAAGGTGTCCATTTTGAAATTGAGACTGTTAACACAACAAAATGTGGAAAAAGTCAAGAGAGTGCGAATCCTTTCTGAAGGAGCTGTATTTCTTACCTGTAGGGTTTTTAACGCTGTCCTGGGTTTGGGTTTGGGTAAGACCTTGGCTGCTACTGGTGGCATCACCACTCGGGTTCCTCCTACTGGCTTGTTCATTGGAGAACTCAACTGTCTCTCCAAGCTTCTGGTCAGGGTTTTAACTACAGACCCAGACAACACAAAACAAGGGACCCAGCTGAAATAATCCTGATACTTCTTCAATACTCATTATTAGAGCCCTGGGCAAAATGAAAACGTACTGTATAGCAATGCAATGACAATACAATTTGTAGAACTGTAAGGTTTACATAGTGAGATGATACATTTTTGGATTCAAGGAAGATTGGCCCTTATCGTGGGCTAAAATAGATCCAAATAAACAAACCAGTCTGATTTTGTGCTCCACGGTGGGCTGTTAGACTTGTAGGCCCTTCTGAGAGCTCTGTGTCTGTCCCAGACCAGTCCTCTCCCTGGGTAGAACCAGACATGGGGTACTTCTGCCTTGAGCTGGATCCAGACCGCACCACCCTCACAGAGGGGCCATACCCACTGCCAGGGCTGGTGACAGAGACACCAGATCTACTGTCAGGGCTGGTGACAGACGGAATGTCTTCTCCTGACGCCTCATCCTCAGAACTGAAGGGAGGGGTGCTGAAAGAGAAAGACATGTTTCTGACATTAACACACATTTAAAGAGGGGTGGGAAATATAAACATAAAACATTAAACAGACACAATTATAAAAATGAAACCTATTCAAAACACATTCTTACAAAACAAATCCCAAGCTAGGGAGAGGTGCTGAAAGAGAAATGCATATTAGGTTAGGCTCCTCGGGAGGTTAAAGTAAGTACAATACAGTACATGACAGGAGAGGAGGACAGGAGAGGACAGGAAAGGAGAGGACAGGAGAGGACAAGAAAGGAGAGGGCAGGACAGGAAAGTAGAGGACAGGAAAGGACAGGAAAGTAGAGGACAGGAAAGGACAGGAAAGTAGAGGACAGGAAAGGAGAGAAAAGTAGAGGACAGGAAAGGAGAGGAAAGTAGAGGACAGGAAAGGAGAGGACAGGAAAGTAAAGTACAGTACAAAACAGTACAGGAGAAGAGTGGGGTATTTCAGTAGATACTGTAAACATGGCAGTGGGGTATTTCAGTAGATACTGTAAACATGGCAGTGGGGTATTTCAGTAGATACTGTAAACATGGCAGTGGGGTATGTACAGTAGATACTGTGGGCATGACAGTGGGGTATTTCAGTAGATACTGTAAACATGACAGTGGGGTATTTCAGTAGATACTGTGGGCACGACAGTGGGGTATTTCAGTAGATACTGTAAACATGACAGTGGGGTATGTTCAGTAGATACTGTAAACATGGCAGTGGGGTATTTCAGTAGATACTGTGGGCACGACAGTGGGGTATTTCAGTAGATACTGTAAACATGGCAGTGGGGTATTTCAGTAGATACTGTAAACATGACAGTGGGGTATTTCAGTATATACTGTGGGCATGACAGTGGGGTATTTCAGTAGATACTGTAAACATGGCAGTGGGGTATTTCAGTAGATACTGTAAACATGGCAGTGGGGTATTTCAGTAGATACTGTAAACATGGCAGTGAAGTGGGGTATTTCAGTAGATACTGTAAACATGACAGTGGGGTATTTCAGTAGATACTGTGGGCATGACAGTGGGGTATTTCAGTAGATACTGTAAACATGGCAGTGGGGTATGTTCAGTAGATACTGTAAACATGACAGTGGGGTATGTTCAGTAGATACTGTAAACATGACAGTGGGGTATTTCAGTAGATACTGTAAACATGACAGTGGGGTATTTCAGTAGATACTGTGGGCATACCTGTTCTTTTTTCTATGAGTGCTTGGTGTCTGTTGAGGTCGTGGAGCCTTCTTTTTCCTCAAGGAGACCTTCACCTTCACTGGTGTCTGTCTGCTTTTTGGACTCTTCTCCCGGCTAGGACTCCTCTTCTCTAAAGACAAACGTGATAGTGTGCTAAGCAGATCTGGGGGATTTCAGTTTACTTCCTGAATTGAGTAAATTGAAATATAATTGAGCCCAACCTTTGTACTAAGAGCAGGAGTGTATATGTGAGAATGCAGAGACTGAGAAGCACATCCCCGTGGAGGTGAGGCTGTGTTACATGGTTCTTGGACCTGAGGGTTAGGTACAATACGGAGCTGGGTGTTGGTTCTTACTGTGGGACTGAGGGGTGGTACTGGGTATGGTAACCTGTCTGGGTAAATTAGGTACGGTGATCCCCTGGCTCCTCTGCAGGGCGTGCACTCTGCGCGTCAGCTCTCTGGCCAGGCTCTCCCTGAGCTCCAGGAGGTCTGCTTTCTGTCTGGACATCTGATGTCGCTGACCAGATACCAACGTGCTCAGGCTCTTAAAGGTCTTCTTGGATATACCCTTGGTTCCCTGGAATGTTACATAAGGGATTTTAGATATAAATCACTTCTCCCATTGGTCATTTGTTATAATAAAATGACAGATTTCTACTTCAGATAGAGTGTTGGACTAGAAAGGTTGCAAGTTCAAACCCCCGAGCTGACAAGGTACAAATCTGTCGTTCTGCCCCTGAACAGGCAGTTAACCCACTGTTCCTAGGCCGTCATTGAAAATAAGAATTTGTTCTTAACTGACTTTCCTAGTTAAATACAGGTAAAAAATATATATATATGATTATTTTATTTTTTTAAAGAGTCTTGCATATTTGTACTTCCTTGCATGTAGGGTGTTCACACATAAAATTATTATTTAATTAAATGTTAATGAAATATGTTCATTCAATAGAGAATTAAATCAGAAAAACATTAGTTCAACCCATATGTCTCTACCATATACGGTTCAAAAGTTACAGACAATCTTCCTCTTGAGAATTTAGCATGATTAGAGTGATGGGCCGCGCTCAACAGAACGCTGTCACTGCTCTGTGGGCAGAATGGCGTTAACTTTGAACGTCAACTCACAAGCTAGCTAGTAGCTGCAGGTTGGTGTGCGAAAACATGGGCTTTTTTCTAAACGAAATCGGCGGAACACAAATCAAAATTGAGCCTATATATATATATATATATATATATATATATATATATATATATATATATATATATATATATATATATATATATATATATATATATATATATATCTAAATATAAATATAAAATTAATTTAAATATCCTCCCTCTGACATTAAAAATATATATATAATGATGTACTTCTGAGTCTTTCCCTTTAAATCACCATGGAAACGGCCCCTCAACATTGACTGACCAGGGTTAGAGAGAAGGAAAAAAACGCAGATCTACAGAAGATAAATGGCGGCGGTATCAAGTTGATTTTGATTGGTCCAAAGTGCAGAAACACCTGTTACCACCTCCCAGTGACGAAATATGAAAGAGGTATAAACAGTATAGCTTCCGTCCCTCTCCTCGCCCCTACCTGGGCTCGAACCTGCACACATCAAAAACTGACACCCACGAAGCATCGTTACCCATCGCTCCACAAAAGCCACGGCCCTTTGCAGAGCAAGGGGAACTACTACTTCAAGGTCTCGGAGCGAGGGATGTTACCGATTGAAACGCTATTAGCGCGTACCCCGCTAACTAGCTAGCCATTTCACATCGGTTACAGATATACAACCAAGAGCTCGGCGGTCTAAACTAACAAACATATTTAAATCAACACTGTTCAGTAATAGCATACTTAGGTTATAATATTGTAGAGAACAATCTAATGATTGATTGTATGTCATTTGTGATGACAATAGGCTAAATAAAATGCCATTTAGACATTTATATTTCACTACATTCTAGAGCACTGAGAGAACACCCTATATACAGCGCATTCCGAAACCTTGACTTTTTCCAACATTTTGTTTACAATACAGCCTTATCCTAAAATGGAATCAATTTGAAAAAAATCCTCAATCTACACGCAACACCCCGTAATGACAAAGTGAAAACAGTTTTTTTAAAGATTTTTTTTTGTCTAAATAAAAAAACAGAAATACCTTATTTACATAAGTATTCAGACCCTTTGTGATGAAACTCGAAATTGATCTCAGGTGCATCCTGTTTCCCATCGATCATCCTTGAGATGTTTCTACAACTTGATTGGAGTCCACCTGTGGTAAATTTAATTGATTGGACATAATTTGGAAAGGCACACACCTGTCTATATAAAGGTCCCACAGTTGACAGTGCATGTCAGAGCAAAAACCAAACCATGAGGTCAAAGGAATTGTCCGTAGAGCTCCGAGACAGGATTGTGTCGAGGCACAGATCTGGGGAAGGGTACCAAAAAAATATCTGCAGCATTGAAGGTCCCCAAGAACACAGTGGCCTTTGTCATTCTTAAATGGAAGAAGTTTGGAACCACTAAGACTCTTCCTAGAGCTGGCCACCTGGCCAAACTGAGCAATCGGGGGAGAAGGGCCTTGGTCAGGGAGGTGACCAAGAACCCGATGGTCACCCTGACAGAGCTCCAAAGTTCCTCTGTGGAGATTGGAGAACCTTCCAGAAGGACAACCATCTCTGCAGCACTCCAATCAGGCCTTTATGGTAGAGTGGCCAGATGGAACCCACTCCTCAGTAAAAGCCACATGACAGCCCACTTGGAGTTTGCCAAAAAGGCACCTAAAGGACTCTCAGACCACGAGAAACAAGATCCTCTGGTCTGATAAAACCAATATTTAACTATTTCGCCTGGATGCCAAGCGTCACGTCTGGAGGAAACCTGGCACCATCTATGGTGAAGCATGGTGGTGGCGGCATCATGCTGTGGGAATGTTTTTCAATAGGCAGGGTTTCCAAGAGACTAGTCAGGATCGAGGGAAAGATGAACAGAGCAAAGTACAGAGAGATCCTTGATGAAAACCTGCTCCAGAAAGCTCAAGACCTCAAACTGGGGTGTAGGTTCACCTTCCAACAGGAGAAACACCCTAAGCACACAGCCAAGATAAACTTAGGAGTGGCTTCGGGACAAGTCTCTGAATGTCCTTGAGTAGCCCAGACAAAACCTGGACTTGAACCCGATCGAGCATCTCTGGATTGACCACACGTTCTCAAATGGGATTAAGGTCTGGGGAGTTTCCATGGAACCAAAATATCATTTTTTTTATTCCCCGAGCCACATAGTTATCACTTTTGCCTCATGGCAAGGTCCTCCATCATGCTGGAAAAGGCATTGTTCGTCACCAAACTGTTCCTGGATGCTTGGGAGAAGTTGCTCTCGGAGGATGTGTTGGTACCATTCTTTATTCATGGCTGTGTTCTTCTTAAAATTGTGAATGAGCCCACTCCCTTGGCTGAGAAGCAACCCCACACATGAATGGTCTCAGGATGCTTTACTGTTGGCATGACACAGGACTTATGGTAACGCACACCTTGTCTTCTCCGGACAAGCTTTTTTCCAGATGCCCCAAACAATCGGAAAGGGGATTCATCAGAGAAAATGACTTTACCCAGGTCCTCAGCAGTCCAATCCCTGTACCTTTTGCTGAATATCAGTCTGTCATCCAAAAGTCTTCACCTCACTGTGTGTGCAGATGGACTCACACCTGCTTGCTGCTATTCCTGAGCAAGCTCTGTACTGGTGGTGCCCCGATCCCACAGCTGAATCAACTTTAGGAGACGGTCCTGGAGCTTCCTGGACTTTGTTGGGCGCCCTGAAGCCTTTTCACAACAATTGAACCGCCCTCCTTGAAGTTCTTGATGATCCGATATATGGTTGATTTAGGTGCAATCTTACTGGCAGCAATATCCTTGCCTGTGAAGCCCTTCTTGTGCAAAGCAATGATGACGGCATGTGTTTCCTTGCAGGTAACCATGGTTGACAGAGGAAGGACAATGATTCCAAGCACCACCCTCCATTTGAAGCTTCTAGTCTCTTATTCGAACTCAATCAGCATGACAGAGTGATTTCCAGCCTTGTCCTCGTCAACACTCACACCTGTGTTAACGAGAGAATCGCTGACATGATGTCAGCTGGTCCTTTTGTGGCAGGGCTGAAATACAGCGGAAATGTTTTTTTTGTGGGATTCAGTTCATTTGCATGGCAAAGAGGGACTTTGCAATTAATTGCAATTCATCTGATCACTCTACATAACATTCTGGAGTATATGCAAATTGTCATCATACAAACTGAGGCAGCAGACTTTGTGAAAATGAATATTTGTGTCATTCTCAAAACTTTTGGCCACGATTGATGAGGGGGGGAAAAAAACTATTTAATCAATTTTAGAATAAGGCTGTAATGTAACAAAATGTGGAAAAAGTCAAAGGGTCTGAATCATTTCCGAATGCACTGTATTTCACTTTGTGACAACTGCTGACTTAATTGACTAGAGTGATTGATTCAATACATGTACCTTTCTGAGACCCATCTTCTCCAGCCTCTCCTCCAGCGTTTCCTCTAGTATGGGTCTGAACTCCTTCACCAAGGCGGGGTTCCTCCGGAGGGACTCCAACAGTCTACTCCTGGTCTCACCAGAATCCTCCAGATCTATGAGATATCGAAGGATGTTGACTGTTTTGTTCTATAAAAAGAAAACTAACAAAAAGATACATGATTCATAGTATGATTCATACATACTTTCTTCCTCTTCTTCCTCCTCCTCTTCTTCCTCCTCCTCTTCTTCCTCCTCCTCTTCCGTGGAGTGTTGGAACGTTTGTTTGATGGGAGTATCTGACAGAAAACCATCACATTAAAATAGAACATAATATATATATCTCAACAACTACACCACATCAGTCATCCAACAACTACACCACATCAGTCATCCAACAACTACACCATACCAGTCGTCCAACAACTACACCACACCAGTCATCCAACAACTACACCATACCAGTCATCCAACAACTACACCACACCAGTCATCCAACAACTACACCACACCAGTCATCCAACAACTACACCACACCAGTCATCCAACAACTACACCACACCAGTCATCCAACAACTACACCACATCAGTCATCCAACAACTACACCACACCAGTCATCCAACAACTACACCACACCAGTCATCCAACAACTACACCACATCAGTCATCCAACAACTACACCACACCAGTCATCCAACAACTACACCACACCAGTCATCCAACAACTACACCACATCAGTCATCCAACAACTACACCACATCAGTCATCCAACAACTACACCACACCAGTCATCCAACAACTACACCACACCAGTCATCCAACAACTACACCACATCAGTCATCCAACAACTACACCACACCAGTCATCCAACAACTACACCACACCAGTCATCCAACAACTACACCACACCAGTCATCCAACAACTACACCACACCAGTCATCCAACAACTACACCACATCAGTCATCCAACAACTACACCACACCAGTCATCCAACAACTACACCACACCAGTCATCCAACAACTACACCACACCAGTCATCCAACAACTACACCACACCAGTCATCCAACAACTACACCACACCAGTCATCCAACAACTACACCATACCAGTCATCCAACAACTACACCACACCAGTCATCCAACAACTACACCACACCAGTCATCCAACAACTACACCACACCAGTCATCCAACAACTACACCACACCAGTCATCCAACAACTACACCACACCAGTCATCCAACAACTACACCACACCAGTCATCCAACAACTACACCACACCAGTCATCCAACAACTACACCACACCAGTCGTCCAACAACTACACCATACCAGTCGTCCAACAACTACACCATACCAGTCGTCCAACAACTACACCACATCAGTCATCCAACAACTACACCATACCAGTCATCCAACAACTACACCACACCAGTCATCCAACAACTACACCACACCAGTCATCCAACAACTACACCACACCAGTCATCCAACAACTACACCACACCAGTCATACAACAGACTCCCATTCAGAGCGACACACAGAAGCATCCAGGGTCAACGCCCTGCTCAAGGCCACGTCGACAGATCTCCCACAAGGCCAAAAAACTGTGACCCTCACCCTCCAAGACCACCCCCCCCCCCCACCCTTATTGAATACAATAACAAAGTCTAGAATAAATAGGCCTGTGTTTTGTATTGTATTACCTGCCACTGTTCTTCTAGACATCTTGTTGATCTGTAATACAGATGGTAATACAACCCTGATAAAAAACGCTCTGACCAAGACGACAACTTAACGTACTGCAGTAATTATAGATGGACAGCATCAACAACAACAGCATAGCGTTTGGTAGCTGATGATCATACCTTATCCTCCTGAGACCTGATGAGCCGGTCTTTCTGTTGGACCCTGGCAGACAGGGTAGTGACCTGTTGTTCTAGCTTGTGTCGGTCTGACCTGTGTTCTACAGACAGGGCCAGCTGCAACCTATCATTCTCACTCTGAAGCTGAGGAGGTCAGGAGGACAATACTTTAGTGTCCGCTATTCAACCCAACCCCCCCCCCGACACACGCACAGACGTGCGTCTTACCTCGTCTCTCTCCAACACGTGCCTGTTCTGGCTCTCTTTAAACCGTTTGTTCCACTCACGCTTCTGAAGGAGACGGACAGAGATGGAAAAAAGGCCAGTACCAACATGGATTTTTAGTTTATGCTTTGTGTCGATTGTTCTGATTTCATAGCAAGATGTCTTAATGGACCACATACTGACATCTCAGCTGGTGATTACATACATGCATACATACATACATACAGTGGGGCAAAAAAGTATTTAGTCAGCCACCAATTGTGCAAGTTCTCCCACTTAAAAAGATGAGAGAGGTCTGTAATTTTCATTATAGGTACACTATGACAGACAAAATTAGAAACAAATCCAGAAAATCACATTGTAGGATTTTTTAATTAATTTATTTGCAAATTATGCTGGAAAATAAGTATTTGGTCAATAACAAAAGTTTATCTCAATACTTTGATATTTACCCTTTGTTGGCAATGACAGAGGTCAAACGTTTTCTGTAAGTCTTCACAAGGATTTCACACACTGTTGCTGGTATTTTGGCCCATTCCCCCATGCAGATCTCCTCTAGAGCAGTGATGTTTTGGGGCTGTTGCTGGGCAACACGGACTTTCAACTCCCTCCAAAGATTTTCTATGGGGTTGAGATCTGGAGACTGGCTAGGCCACTCCAGGACCTTGAAATGCTTCTTACGAAGCCACTCCTTCGTTGCCCGGGCGGTGTGTTTGGGATCATTGTCATGCTGAAAGACCCAGCCACGTTTCATCTTCGATGCCCTTGCTGATGGAAGGAGGATTTCACTCAAAATCTCACGATACATGGCCCCATTCATTCTTTCGTTTACACGGATCAGTCGTCATGGTCCCTTTGCAGAAAAACAGCCCCAAAGCATGATGTTTCCACCCCCATGCTTGACAGTAGGTATGGTGTTCTTTGGATGCAACTCAGCATTCTTTGTCCTCCAAACACAACGAGTTGAGTTTTTACCAAAAAGTTTTATTTTGGTTTCATCTGACCATATGACAAACTTCAGACGGGCCTGGACATGTACTGGCTTAAGCAGGGGGACACGTCTGGCACTGCAGGATTTGAGTCCCTGGCGGCGTAGTGTTACTGATGGTAGGCTTTGTTACTTTGGTCCCAGCTCTCTGCAGGTCATTCACTAGGTCCCCCCGTGTGGTTCTGGGATTTTTGCTCACCGTTCTTGTGATCATTTTGACCCCACGGGGTGAGATCTTGCGTGGAGCCCCAGATCGAGGGAGATTATCAGTGGTCTTGTATGTCTTCCATTTCCTAATAATTGCTCCCACAGTTGATTTCTTCAAACCAAGCTGCTTAAATCAAATCAAATCAAATGTATTTATATAGCCCTTCGTACATCAGCTGATATCTCAAAGTGCTGTACAGAAACCCAGCCTAAAACCCCAAACAGCAAGCAATGCAGGTGTAGAAGCACGGTGGCTAGGAAAAACTCCCTAGAAAGGCCAAAACCTAGGAAGAAACCTAGAGAGGAACCAGGCTATGTGGGGTGGCCAGTCCTCTTCTGGCTGTGCTTACCTATTGCAGATCCAGTCTTCCCAGCCTGGTGTCTACAATTTTGTTTCTGGTGTCCTTTGACAGCTCTTTGGTCTTGGCCATAGTGGAGTTTGGAGTGTGACTGTTTGAGGTTGTGGACAGGTGTCTTTTATACTGATAACAAGTTCAAACAGGTTCCATTAATACAGGTAACGAGTGGAGGACAGAGGAGCCTCTTAAAGAAGAAGTTACAGGTCTGTGAGAGCCAGAAATCTTGTTTGTTTGTAGGTGACCAAATACTTATTTTCCACCATAATTTGCAATAAATTCATTAAAAATCCTACAATGTGATTTTCTGGATTTTTTTTCTCATTTTATCTGTCATAGTTGAAGTGTACATATGATGAAAATTACAGACCTCTCTCATCTTTTTAAGTGGGAGAACTTGCACAATTGGTGGCTGACTAAATACTTTTTTGCCCCACAGTATGTATGTTGGTGGCTGACTAAATACTGGTGGCTGGCTGACTAAATACTGGTGGCTGACTAAATACTGGTGGCTGGCTGACTAAATACTGGTGGCTGGCTGACTAAATACTGGTGGCTGGCTGACTAAATACTGGTGGCTGGCTGACTAAATACTGGTGGCTGGCTGACTAAATACTGGTGGCTGACTAAATACTGGTGGCTGGCTGACTAAATACTGGTGGCTGACTAAATACTGGTGGCTGGCTGACTAAATACTGGTGGCTGACTAAATACTGGTGGCTGACTAAATACTGGTGGCTGACTAAATACTGGTGGCTGACTAAATACTGGTGGCTGACTAAATACTGGTGGCTGACTAAATACTGGTGGCTGACTAAACGTACGTACGTACAGTGGGGCAAAAAAATATTTAGTCAGCCACCAAACAAACAAACCTACCTACCTACCTACCTACCTAACCTACCTTACCTACCTACCTACCTACCTACCTACCTACCTACCTACCTACCTACCTACCTACCTACCAGAAGAGTACTGGGAAAAACAGCCCAGGTAGTGGTGTGTTCTTCTGTCTTACCTGCTCAGACATCTTCTTCTTCATCATCATCATCCTCTTCTCTGCCTCTTCTCTCTGCTGCAGCTCCTCCTCCTCTTGATAGGAGCCCAGGTTAGAAACAGTCACTTCTTCTCTGGTCTGGAGCTCCTGTAGTTTCTGTCAAGTGAGTTTTCCCATCTTGTTAAGTCATGAGACAACACAGTAAGTAAAATAAAAAAAAACAGAACTTATTTTCACGTTTGGAATTAAGTATTTGTTTCAGAAGAATACATTGAGGAATTAAAAAAAATATATATATATATATTTTTTTAAAATGGCATCTGCTTTTTGGGGGGAAACAGAGGCACCGTTTGCTTCAGCAGCTCTGTTATTGTTTTTGTTATTGTTTTTGTTTTTGTTTTGATGATGAAACGGATGAGAGGAGGGTACAGCAGCGTATTTTAAATAGCGGTACATATTGTGATTGTTCGATGATGTCAGAGCGCAAAGAAACCATGTTGGTTGTATGCAGTAATTCACTTGTTGGTTGTAATATCTCAAACGGATGTGACTGTTTCACCATTAAGGATTATAGCTTCAAAGTCCATTGGAAAAATGACTTGATACTGGTTTTTGTGTGTTAGGCAAGCAGCAGGGGTGTGTGCTTGAGCTTTTGAAAACCGTCTCTTTCTTTACACTGTGGCGCCATCTAGTGGCTGGAAAGCACTACACCTTGGATTGACTCGACATCACTTTCGCCACCACGCCACTAAGCCCCTGTTTTCGTGCATGTCCTTTAAAATGGGAATAGGACTCACAGCCTCGATGGAGGAGCTCCTGCTGGCCATATCTCTGAACTCCTGCAGGAACAGCTGCTTCAGGTCCCTCATTTCCTCATGAAACTTCTTCCTCTCCTCCTCTTTCCAGCTCTCCATCTTCTCTCTCTCCGAGGTCTCTTTCCTTCGCTGATCTTCCAGCTCCTGTTGGTTAAACCCATTGAAGCACTCATGAGAGACACAGCAGTATAGATATACATCTGGGATGGGTAACTGTGAAGGGGGTGGAGGAACACAACAACAACACAAATCTGAACTCATCATGAGTGGCCACACCGGCTCGTTGGTCTGCAACGTACCCACATCTATGCCCACATCTATGTCCACATCTATACCCACATCTATGCCCACATCTATGCCCACATCTATGTCCACATCTATACCCACATCTATGCCCACATCTATGCCCACATCTATGCCCACATCTATACCCACATCTATGTCCACATCTATACCCACATCTATAACCACATCTATGCCCACATCTACATCTATACCCACACCTATACCCACATCTATACCCACATCTATACCCACATCTATACCCACATCTATACCCACACCTATACCCACACCTATACCCACACCTATACCCACATCTATACCCACATCTATACCCACATCTATACCCACACCTATGCCCACATCTATGCCCACATCTATGCCCACATCTATACCCACATCTATGTCCACATCTATGCCCACATCTATACCCACATCTATGCCCACATCTATACCCACATCTATGCCCACACCTATGCCCACATCTATGCCCACATCTATACCCACACCTATGCCCACATCTATGCCCACATCTATACCCACACCTATGCCCACATCTATGCCCACATCTATACCCACACCTATGCCCACATCTATACCCACATCTATACCCACATCTATGCCCACATCTATGCCCACATCTATACCCACATCTATGCCCACATCTATACCCACACCTATGCCCACATCTATACCCACATCTATACCCACATCTACACCCACACCTATACCTACATCTATACTCACATCTATACCCACATCTACACCCACACCTATACCTACATCTATACTCACATCTATACCCACATCTACACCCACATCTATACCCACATCTACACCCACATCTACGCCCACATCTACGCCCACATCTACACCCACATCTATGCCCACACCTACACCCACATCTATACCCACATCTACACCCACATCTACGCCCACATCTATGCCCACACCTACACCCACATCTATGCCCACACCTATGCCCACATCTATACCCACACCTATGCCCACATCTATATCTATACCCACATCTATACCCACATCTATACCCACATCTATACCCACATCTACGCCCACATCTACATCCACATCTACACCCACATCTATGCCCACATCTATACCCACACCTATATCTATACCCATATCTATACCCACATCTATACCCACATATACATCTATACCCATATCTATACCCACATCTACATCTATACCCACATCTACACCCACATCTACATCCACATCTATACCCACATCTACATCTATACCCACATCTACATCTATACCCACATCTACGCCCACATCTACACCCACATCTACACCCACATCTACGCCCACATCAGGACAGAACTGTCCTGAATCTGCCTGTATTGGAGAAGGAATACAGTCCTGAATCCGCCTGTATTGGAGGGGGAGTACAGTCCTGAATATGCCTGTATTGGAGGGAGAGAACTGTCCTGAATCTGCCTGTATTGGAGGGGGAGAACTGTCCTGAATCTGCCTGTATTGGAGGGGGAGTACTGTCCTGAATCTGCCTGTTTTGGAGGGGGAGTGGTTTCACTTCTTTTCTGAGAATATAACCAGCTTCTCAGGCTCATGGATCACCTCAGAGAACACTGCTACTCCAGCGGCTCTCTCTTCATCTGACTACATTTTCTCTCATAGTCTGAGAGCATCTGGTCGTCAAGGTGATGACACAGGACTACTAATGTATCCTATGTGGAGATTCTCTTTTCTCCCTCACTCACCTGTCCATCTCCTCACTCACCTGTCCATCTCCTCACTCACCTGTCCATCTCCTCTCTCACCTGTCCATCTCCTCTCTCACCTGTCCATCTCCTCACGCACCTGTCCATCTCCTCATGTACCTGTCCATCTCCTCACTCACCTGTCCATCTCCTCACTCACCTGTCCATCTCCTCACTCACCTGTCCATCTCCTCTCTCACCTGTCCATCTCTTCTCTCTCCTGTCCATCTCCTCACTCACCTGTCCATCTCCTCACTCACCTGTCCATCTCCTCTCTCACCTGTCCATCTCCTCTCTCACCTGTCCACCTCCTCACTCACCTGTCCATCTCCTCACTCACCTGTCCATCTCCTCAGTCACCTGTCCATCTCCTCACTCACCTGTCCACCTCCTCACTCACCTGTCCATCTCCTCACTCACCTGTCCATCTCCTCACCCACCTGTCCATCTCCTCTCTCACCTGTCCATATCCTCACTCACCTGTCCATCTCCTCACCCACCTGTCCATCTCCTCACGCACCTGTCCATCTCCTCATGTACCTGTCCATCTCCTCATGTACCTGTCCATCTCCTCACTCACCTGTCCATCTCCTCACTCACCTGTCCATCTCCTCACTCACCTGTCCATCTCCTCACTCACCTGTCCATCTCCTCTCTCACCTGTCCATCTCCTCTCTCACCTGTCCATCTCCTCTCTCACCTGTCCATCTCCTCACACACCTGTCCATCTCCTCATGTACCTGTCCATCTCCTCACTCACCTGTCCATCTCCTCACTCACCTGTCCATCTCCTCACTCACCTGTCCATCTCCTCTCTCACCTGTCCATCTCTTCTCTCACCTGTCCATCTCTTCTCTCACCTGTCCATCTCCTCACTCACCTGTCCATCTCCTCTCTCACCTGTCCATCTCCTCATTCACCTGTCCATCTCCTCTCTCACCTGTCCATCTCCTCTCTCACCTGTCCATCTCCTCACGCACCTGTCCATCTCCTCTCTCACCTGTCCATCTCTTCTCTCACCTGTCCATCTCTTCTCTCTCCTGTCCATCTCCTCACTCACCTGTCCATCTCCTCACTCACCTGTCCATCTCCTCACTCACCTGTCCATCTCCTCTCTCACCTGTCCATCTCCTCACTCACCTGTCCATCTCCTCACTCACCTGTCCATCTCCTCACGCACCTGTCCATCTCCTCACGTACCTGTCCATCTCCTCACTCACCTGTCCATCTCCTCTCTCACCTGTCCATCTCCTCACTCACCTGTCCATCTCCTCTCTCACCTGTCCATCTCTTCTCTCACCTGTCCATCTCCTCTCTCACCTGTCCATCTCCTCTCTCACCTGTCCATCTCCTCACGCACCTGTCCATCTCCTCATGCACCTGTCCATCTCCTCACTCACCTGTCCATCTCCTCTCTCACCTGTCCATCTCTTCTCTCACCTGTCCATCTCTTCTCTCACCTGTCCATCTCCTCACTTACCTGTCCATCTCCTCACTCACCTGTCCATCTCCTCACTCACCTGTCCATCTCCTCTCTCACCTGTCCACCTCCTCACTCACCTGTCCATCTCCTCACTCCCCTGTCTATCTCCTCACTCACCTGTCCATCTCTTCACTCACCTGTCCACCTCCTCACTCACCTGTCCATCTCCTCTCTCACCTGTCCATCTCCTCACTCACCTGTCCATCTCCTCACTCACCTGTCCGTATCCTCACTCACCTGTCCGTATCCTCAATCACCTGTCCATCTCCTCTCTCACCTGTCCATCTCCTCACTCACCTGTCCATCTCCTCATGCACCTGTCCATCTCCTCACTCACCTGTCCATCTCCTCACTCACCTGTCCATCTCCTCTCTCACCTGTCCATCTCCTCTCTCACCTGTCCATCTCTTCTCTCACCTGTCTATCTCTTCTCTCACCTGTCCATCTCCTCACTCACCTGTCCATCTCCTCTCTCACCTGTCCATCTCCTCTCTCTCCATCTCCTCACTCACCTGTCCATCTCCTCACCCACCTGTCCATCTCCTCACACACCTGTACATCTCCTCACCCACCTGTCCATCTCCTCTCTCACCTGTCCATATCCTCACTCACCTGTCCATCTCCTCTCTCACCTGTCCATCTCCTCACTCACCTGTCCGTATCCTCACTCACCTGTCCGTATCCTCAATCACCTGTCCATCTCCTCTCTCACCTGTCCATCTCCTCACTCACCTGTCCATCTCCTCTCTCACCCGTCCATCTCCTCTCTCACCCGTCCATCTCCTCATTTGAATTCCATGCTGTCACTATCACTTGTCCACTAAAGCTTAACATTGTTGTAATCTATCGCCCACCAGGTGCCCTTGGAGAGTTCCTCAATGTCCATCTCCTCACTCACCTGTCCGTATCGTCACTCACCTGTCCGTATCCTCAATCACCTGTCCATCTCCTCTCTCACCTGTCCATCTCCTCACTCACCTGTCCATCTCCTCTCTCACCCGTCCATCTCCTCATTTGAATTCCATGCTGTCACTATCACTTGTCCACTAAAGCTTAACATTGTTGTAATCTATCGCCCACCAGGTGCCCTTGGAGAGTTCCTCAATGAGCTTGACACCTCGATAAGCTCATTTCCTGACGATGGCTCATCGTACTGAGTGACTTCAACCACCTGAAGTCTCCCTTTCATTCATTTTCTTTCCCCTCCCACTCACAAGGCAGGCAATACGCTTGTGTACGGTGTTACCTGCTGTTTCCTAAGGGCCTCTGCTTCCCTCTCTACGTCCAGTCTAGTCTGGGACAGTTTCAGCCTCTCTCTCAGCTCCTCTATCCCATCCTCCATCTGTTCCACCTGCCTCTTCTTCTGCCGCTCTGAGGAGAGGACAACAGACAGTAGTTATCTGCCTCTCTGAGGAGAGGACAACAGACAGTAGCTATCTGCCACTCTGAGGAGAGGACAACAGACAGTGGTTATCTGCCTCTCTGAGGAGAGGACAACAGACAGTAGGGATCTGCCCCTCTGAGGAGAGGACAACAGACAGTAGGGATCTGCCACTCTGAGGAGAGGACAACAGACAGTGGTTATCTGCCTCTCTGAGGAGAGGACAACAGACAGTAGGGATCTGCCTCTCTGAGGAGAGGACAACAGACAGTAGGGATCTGCCTCTCTGAGGAGAGGACAACAGACAGTAGGGATCTGCCTCTCTGAGGAGAGGACAACAGACAGTAGGGATCTGCCTCTCTGAGGAGAGGACAACAGACAGTAGGGATCTGCCTCTCTGAGGAGAGGACAACAGACAGTAGGGATCTGCCACTCTGAGAGGACAACAGACAGTAGGGATCTGCCACTCTGAAGAGAGGACAACAGACAGTAGGGATCTGCCACTCTGAAGAGAGGACAACAGACAGTAGGGATCTGCCTCTCTGAGGAGAGGACAACAGACAGTAGGGATCTGCCACTCTGAGGAGAGGACAACAGACAGTAGGGATCTGCCTCTCTGAGGAGAGGACAACAGACAGTAGGGATCTGCCCCTCTGAGGAGAGGACAACAGACAGTAGGGATCTGCCACTCTGAGAGGACAACAGACAGTAGGGATCTGCCACTCTGGGGAGAGGACAACAGACAGTAGGGATCTGCCACTCTGGGGAGAGGACATCAGACAGTAGGGATCTGCCACTCTGAAGAGAGGACAACAGACAGTAGGGATCTGCCTCTCTGAGGAGAGGACAACAGACAGTAGGGATCTGCCTCTCTGAGGAGAGGACAACAGACAGTAGGGATCTGCCTCTCTGAGGAGAGGACAACAGACAGTAGGGATCTGCCACTCTGAGGAGAGGACAACAGACGGTAGGAAACGCAACCACTCAGTGACTATTAGAGCACGATATAGTTAGGCAACATGAGGTCGAAGGTTAAATTCCTGCATGGGGCATATGCGCCACTTTCCATGGTCACAGTTCTGTAAGTCACTCTGGATAAAAGAGATTAAGTGGCTACTAAATGAACATATCATGATTGAAAAATGTACTCTAAATCACATAGCACAGTATTGTTCAAACCTCCTAACCAGATAAACGTGTTTTATAATGCATTGTGTTGACTGACTACTTACTAATAAAGAGTTAAATCGGGTACAAAAAAAAAAGTCTGAGGAGTGTAGATATGAAACCGACCTGTGTCTGTCAGCTCCGGGTGCCTGCGCTGTAGGTGGGCTTGTAAGTAGGAATAGTTGATGAAGGACTTCTCACAGCATTGGCACTGAAAAAATATCATAGTTTGGAGGGTACAGAGATGGTCACGGTGGAGGGGACAGAGATGGCCAGGGTGGAGGGTACAGAGATGGTCAGGGTGGAGGGTACAGAGATGGTCAGGGTGGAGGGTACAGTACAGAGGTGGTCAGGGTGGAGGGTACAGTACAGAGATGGTCAGGGTGGAGGGTACAGTACAGAGATGGTCAGGGTGGAGGGTACAGAGATGGTCAGGGTGGAGGGTACAGTACAGAGATGGTCAGGGTGGAGGGTACAGAGATGGTCAGGGTGGAGGGTACAGATATGGTCAGGGTGGAGGGTACAGAGATGGTCAGGGTGGAGGGTACAGTCAGAGATGGTCAGGGTGGAGGGTACAGAGATGGTCAGGGTGGAGGGTACAGAGATGGTCAGGGTGGAGGGTACAGTACAGAGATGGTCAGGGTGGAGGGTACAGAGATGGTCAGGGTGGAGGGTACAGTACAGAGATGGTCAGGGTGGAGGGTACAGAGATGGTCAGGGTGGAGGGTACAGTACAGAGATGGTCAGGGTGGAGGGTACAGTACAGAGATGGTCAGGGTGGAGGGTACAGTACAGAGATGGTCAGGGTGGAGGGTACAGTATAGAGATGGTCAGGGTGGAGGGTACAGAGATGGTCAGCTGTCAGAAGAACAGGCCTTCATATTGGCTTAGTGTTTTCTGTCATTCTTACAGACTGCAGAGTTTAAACATTTCATGGGGCATTTACTTAAACGAAACTATGACACTGACAGTTGAAGTCAGAAGTTTACATACACCTTAGTGAAATACATTTAAACTCAGTTTTTCACAATTCCTGACATTTAATCCTAGTAGAAATGTCCTGTCTTCGGTCAATTAGGATCAGCACTTTATTTTAAGAATGTGAAATGTCAGAATAATAGTAGAGAGAATAATTTATTTCAGCTTTCATGTCTTTCATCACATTCCCAGTGGGTCAGAAGTTTACATACACTCAATTAGTATTTGGTAGCGTTGCCTTTAAATTGTTTAACTTCGGTCAAACGTTTCAGGTAGCCTTCCACAAGCTTCCCACAATAAGTTGGGTGAATTTTGCCCCATTCTTCCTGACAGAGCTGGTGTAACTGAGTCAGGTTTGTAGGCCTCCTTGCTCGCACACGCTTTTTCAGTTCTGCCCACAAATGTTCTATAGGATTGAGGTCAGGGCTTTGTGATGGCCACTCCAATACCTTGACTTTGTTGTCTTTAAGCCATTTTGCCACAACTTTGGAAGTATGCTTGGGGTCATTGTCCATTTGGAAGACCCATTTGCAACCAAGCTTTAACTTCCTGACTGATGTCTTGAGATGTTGCTTCAATATATCCACATAATTTTCCTTCCTGATGATGTCATCTATTTTGTGAAGTGCATCAGTCCCTCCTGCATCAAAGCACCCCCACAACATGACGCTGCCACCTCCGTGCTTCACGGTTGGGATGGTGTTCTTCGGCTTGCAAGCGTCCCCCTTTTTCCTCCAACATAATGATGGCCATTATGGCCAAACAGTTCTATTTTTGTTTCATCAGACAATAGGACATTTCTCCAAAAAGTACGATCTTTGTCCCCATGTGCAGTTGCAAACCATAGTCTGGCTTTTTTATGGCGGTTTTGGAGCAGTGGCTTCTTCCTTGCTGAGCAGCCTTTCAGGTAATGTCGATATAGGACTCGTTTTACTGTGGATATAGATACTTTTAAACCTGTTTCCTCCAGCATCTTCACAAGGTCCTTTGCTGTTGTTCTGGGATTGATTTGCACTTTTCGCACCAACGTACGCTCATCTCTAGGAGACAGAACGCATCTCCTTTCTGAGCGGTATGACGGCTGTGTGGTCCCATGGTGTTTATACATATGTACTATTGTTTGTACAGATGAACGTGGTACCTTCAGGCGTTTGGAAGTTGCTCCCAAGGATGAACCAGACTTGTGGAGGTATACAATTTTTTGGCTTGGCTGATTTCTTTTGATTTTCCCATGATGTCAAGCAAAGAGGCATTAAGTTTGAAGGTAAGCCTTGAAATACATCCACAGGTACACCTCCAATTGACTCAAATGATGTCAATCAGCCTATCAGAAGCTTCTAAATGTTCTGCAATGTTCCAAGCTGTTTAAAGGCACAGTCAACTTAGTGTATGTAAACTTCTGACCCACTGGAATGTTGATACAGTGAATTATAAGTGAAATAATCTGTCTGTAAACAATTGTTGGAAAAATGACTTGTGTCATGCACAAAATAGATGTCCTAACCGACTTGCCAAAACTATAGTTTGTTCACAGGAAATTTGGGGAGTGGTTGAAAAACGAGTTTTATTTGACTCCAACCTAAGTGTATGTAAACTTCCCACTTCAACTGTAATAGCAATTCAATTATTGGTCAGGAGGACAAACCAAATCAAATCAAATCAAATTTTATTTGTCACATACACATGGTTAGCAGATGTTAATGCGAGTGTAGCGAAATGCTTGTGCTTCTAGTTCCGACAATGCAGTAATAACCAACAAGTAATCTAACTAACAATTCCAAAACTACTGTCTTGTACACAGTGTGAGGGGATAAAGAATATGTACATAAGGATATATGAATGAGTGATGGTACAGAGCAGCATAGGCAGATACAGTAGATGGTATCGAGTACAGTATATACATATGAGATGAGTATGTAAACAAAGTGGCATAGTTAAAGTGGCTAGTGATACATGTATTACATAAGGATACAGTCGATGATATAGAGTACAGTATATACGTATGCATATGAGATGAATAATGTAGGGTAAGTAACATTATATAAGGTAGCATTGTTTAAAGTGGCTAGTGATATATTTACATCATTTCCCATCAATTCCCATTATTAAAGTGGCTGGAGTTGAGTCAGTGTCAGTGTGTTGGCAGCAGCCACTCAATGTTAGTGGTGGCTGTTTAACAGTCTGATAGCCTTGAGATAGAAGCTGTTTTTCAGTCTCTCGGTCCCAGCTTTGATGCACCTGTACTGACCTCGCCTTCTGGATGATAGCGGGGTGAACAGGCAGTGGCTCGGGTGGTTGATGTCCTTGATGATCTTTATGGCCTTCCTGTGACATCGGGTGGTGTAGGTGTCCTGGAGGGCAGGTAGTTTGCCCCCGGTGATGCGTTGTGCAGACCTCACTACCCTCTGGAGAGCCTTACGGTTGAGGGCGGAGCAGTTGCCGTACCAGGCGGTGATACAGCCCGCCAGGATGCTCTCGATTGTGCATCTGTAGAAGTTTGTGAGTGCTTTTGGTGACAAGCCAAATTTCTTCAGCCTCCTGAGGTTGAAGAGGCGCTGCTGCGCCTTCTTCACAATGCTGTCTGTGTGAGTGGACCAATTCAGTTTGTCTGTGATGTGTATGCCGAGGAACTTAAAACTTGCTACCCTCTCCACTACTGTTCCATCGATGTGGATAGGGGGGTGTTCCCTCTGCTGTTTCCTGAAGTCCACAATCATCTCCTTAGTTTTGTTGACGTTGAGTGTGAGGTTATTTTCCTGACACCACACTCCGAGGGCCCTCACCTCCTCCCTGTAGGCCGTCTCGTCGTTGTTGGTAATCAAGCCTACCACTGTCGTGTCGTCCGCAAACTTGATGATTGAGTTGGAGGCGTGCGTGGCCACGCAGTCGTGGGTGAACAGGGAGTACAGGATGGGGCTCAGAACGCACCCTTGTGGGGCCCCAGTGTTGAGGATCAGCGGGGAGGAGATGTTGTTGCCTACCCCCACCACCTGGGGGCGGCCCGTCAGGAAGTCCAGTACCCAGTTGCACAGGGCGGGGTCGAGACCCAGGGTCTCGAGCTTGATGACGAGCTTGGAGGGTACTATGGTGTTGAATGCCGAGCTGTAGTCAATGAACAGCATTCTCACATAGGTATTCCTCTTGTCCAGATGGGTTAGGGCAGTGTGCAGTGTGGTTGAGATTGCATCGTCTGTGGACCTATTTGGGCGGTAAGCAAATTGGAGTGGGTCTAGGGTGTCAGGTAGGGTGGAGGTGATATGGTCCTTGACTAGTCTCTCAAAGCACTTCATGATGACGGAAGTGAGTGCTACGGGGCGGTAGTCGTTTAGCTCAGTTACCTTAGCTTTCTTGGGAACAGGAACAATGGTGGCCCTCTTGAAGCATGTGGGAACAGCAGACTGGTATAAGGATTGATTGAATATGTCCGTAAACACACCGGCCAGCTGGTCTGCGCATGCTCTGAGGGCGCGGCTGGGGATGCCGTCTGGGCCTGCAGCCTTGCGAGGGTTATCACGTTTAAATGTCTTACTCACCTCGGCTGCAGTGAAGGAGAGACCGCAAGTTTTCGTTGCAGGCCGTGTCAGTGGCACTGTATTGTCCTCAAAGCGGGCAAAAAAGTTATTTAGTCTGCCTGGGAGCAGGACATCCTGGTCCGTGACTGGGCTGGATTTCTTCCTGTAGTCCGTGATTGACTGTAGACCCTGCCACATGCCTCTTGTGTCTGAGCCGTTGAATTGAGATTCTACTTTGTCTCTGTACTGACGCTTAGCTTGTTTGATAGCCTTGCGGAGGGAATAGCTGCACTGTTTGTATTCGGTCATGTTACCAGACACCTTGCCCTGATTAAAAGCAGTGGTTCGCGCCCTCAGTTTCACGCGAATGCTGCCATCAATCCACGGTTTCTGGTTAGGGAATGTTTTAATCGTTGCTATGGGAACGACATCTTCAACGCACGTTCTAATGAACTCGCACACCGAATCAGCGTATTCGTCAATGTTGTTGTCTGACGCAATACGAAACATGTCCCAGTCCACGTGATGGAAGCAGTCTTGGAGTGTGGAGTCAGCTTGGTCGGACCAGCGTTGGACAGACCTCAGCGTGGGAGCCTCTTGTTTTAGTTTCTGTCTGTAGGCAGGGATCAACAAAATGGAGTCGTGGTCAGCTTTTCCGAAAGGGGGGCGGGGCAGGGCCTTATATGCGTCGCGGAAGTTAGAGTAACAATGATCCAAGGTCTTTCCACCCCTGGTTGCGCAATCGATATGCTGATAAAATTTGGGGAGTCTTGTTTTTAGATTAGCCTTGTTAAAATCCCCAGCTACAATGAATGCAGCCTCCGGATAAATGGTTTCCAGTTTGCAAAGAGTCAAATAAAGTTCATTCAGAGCCAACGATGTGTCTGCTTGGGGGGGGATATATATACGGCTGTGATTATAATCGAAGAGAATTCTCTTGGTAGATAATGCGGTCTACATTTGATTGTGAGGAATTCTAAATCAGGTGAACAGAAGGATTTGAGTTCCTGTATGTTTCTTTCATCACACCATGTCACGTTAGTCATAAGGCATACGCCGCCGCCCCTCTTCTTACCAGAAATATGTTTTTTTCTGTCTGCGCGATGCGTGGAGAAACCTGTTGGCTGCACCGCTTCGGATAGCGTCTCTCCAGTAAGCCACGTTTCCGTGAAGCAAAGAACGTTACAGTCTCTGATGTCCCTCTGGAATGCTACCCTTGCTCGGATTTCATCAACCTTGTTGTCAAGAGACTGGACATTGGCAAGAAGAATGCTAGGGAATGGTGCACGGTGTGCCCGTCTCCGGAGTCTGACCAGAAGACCGCCTCGTTTCCCTCTTTTTCGGAGTCGTTTTTTTGGGTCGCTGCATGGGATCCACTCCGTTGTCCTGTTTGTAAGGCAGAGCACAGGATCCGCGTCGCTAAAAACATATTCTTGGTCGTACTGATAGTGAGTTGACGCTGATCTTATATTCAGTAGTTCTTCTCGACTGTATGTAATGAAACCTAAGATGAGCTGGGGTACTAATGTAAGAAATAACACGTAAAAAAACAAAAAACTGCATAGTTTCCTAGGAACGCGAAGCGAGGCGGCCATCTCTGTCGGCGCCGGAAGTTACGGGTTTAACGACATTGTGAGCTCATCAAACTGACATTTAGAAATATGCTCACTTGATACTAAACCCAAGTATCACAAGCCAATTGGAAAGAATAAATTCAAGACAGCATTAAAGCGCAGAAGAAGTGAGTTGATGGGTAGAAATAAAATTATATAATTTGATGGTCTGTCCAGATGTAAAAAGGAGGACCGGGTGTGGTCCAAAGATAACGTTTACCTTGTGGTAGTTGTTGAAGCTAGCCTGTAGTAGAAGCTGCTGTGTGGCTAGCATCTTCTTCCTGAGTTTGCTCTCCTGTTTAGTGGCCTGTAGCTCAGAGTCCAGCCTGGCCCTCTCCTCTCCCTCTCGGTCTGCCTTAGAGAGGACCCCCTGTAGACGGTCCTCTAGCCCAGACACCTGGGAGCTCAGGTAGTCCTGACAGTGCAGCAGGTACTCTGTGCTGAGCTGGGACATACGTAGTAGGTTGACAAGGGCCGGGTCAGCAGGGCTACGGCAGTAGGGACACCTCTCACCTTCAGGGATGGAGTTGGGGGTCAATTTTAAATGTAAACAGTCCTTGTTTGGTGCATTAAACCAATAAGCAATGAAGTAAAAAAATATATAATAATAATAATTATTAATTAAATGGGAGGTTCACACACAAAAATGGACAAAAGTCAGGACAGTTCCAATTGAAGTCATTGCTTTTCAATTGACTGAAGTGAAATGGAATTGACCCCGGGACCAACCCTGCTCTGTTACCTGTGACATCACAGAAGGTGACAGCAGATATGTACTCCTGCAGTACGACCACGTCCATCTCCCTGGCCACGTGATCCACATCCAGGGCAGAGAGGCGCCGCCAGTCCATGGATTCAGTTCGGGCTCGGAAACGTAGGGGCTGCAGGTGGCCAGAGCTCCAGGAGGAGGGGAAAGAGAGGAGGCCGGACACAGGAGGGTCACTGGGGGTTCTGAACTGGCCAGGCATGGTGGTGTAGGCTCTGGCAGGGAATGAGGTGGGGTAGTGGCACTTGGAGGAGATGCTGCTGTGAAAGAAAGAAAGAGAACCCTATTAACACTGAACAAAAATAAAATGCAACATGTAAAGTGTTGGTCCAATGTTTCACGAGTTGAAATAAAAATATCCCAGAAATGTTCCATAAGCTTAAAAAGCGGATTTCTCAAATTTTGTGCACAAATTTGTTTACATCCCCTGTTAGTGAGCATTTCTCCTTTGCCAAGATACTCCATCCATCTGACAGGTGTTACATATCAAGTTGATTAAACAGCATGATCATTACACAGGTGCACCTTGTGCCGGGGACAATAGTCACTCTAAAATACGCCGTTTTGTCACACAACACAATACCACAGATGTCTCAAGTTTTGAGGGAGCGTGCAATTGGAATGCTGACTGCAGGGATGCCCACCAGAGCTGTTGCCAGGTAATTTAATGTTCATATGTCTACCATAAGCTGCCTCCCAGGTCATTTTCGAAAATTTGGCAGTACGTCCAGCCCGGCCTCACAACCGCAGACCACGTGTAACCATGCCAGCCCAGGACCTCCACAACCGGCTTCTTCATCTGTGGGATCGTCTAAGAACAGCCACCCGGACAACTGATGAAACTGTGGGTTTTCACAACCGAAGAATATCTGCACTAACTGTCAGAAACCATCTCTGGGAAGCTCATATGCCCGTTGTCCTCACTAAGGTCTTGACCTCACTGCAGTTTGGCGTCGTAACCGACTTCAGTGGGCAAATGGTCACCTTCGATGGCCACAGAAGTGTGTTCTCCATGGATGAATCACGATTTTAACTGTCCTGGGCAGATGACAGACAGAGTGTATGGCAATTTGAATGCACAGATACCGTGACGAGATCCTGAGGCCCATTGTCATGCCAATCATCCTCCGCCATCACCTCATGTTTCAGAATGATAATGCAAGTCGCAAGGATCTGTACACAATTCCTGGAAGCTGAAAATGTCCCAGTTCTTCCATGGCCTGCATACTCACCAGACATGTCACCCATTGAGCATGTTTGGGATGCTCTGGATAGAGGCTTCTTCACCTTGGACTCAAACATTAACTGGGGGTAATAACTCATCTTGTATCAATAAACACCTGGAGAATAATGTTTTATTTTTTTATTTCACCTTTATTTAACCAGGTAGGCCAGTTGAGAACACCTTTATTTAACCAGGTAGTCTAGTTGAGAACACCTTTATTTAACCAGGTAGGCTAGTTGAGAACAAGTTCTCATTTACAACTGTGACCTGGCCAAGATAAAGCAAAGCAGTTCGACACATACAACGACACAGAGTTACACATGGAGTAAAACAAACATACAGTCAATAATACAGTATAGAAATAAGTCTATATACGATGTGAGCAAATGAGGTGAGATAAGGGAGGTAAAGGCAAAAAAAGGCCATGGTGGCAAAGTAAATACAATATAGCAAGTAAAACACTGGAATGGTAGATTTGCTGTGGAAGAATGTGCAAAGTAGAGATATAAATAAGGGGGTGCAAAGGAGCAAAAATAAATATATAAATAAATACAGTAGGGGGAGAGGTAGTTGTTTGGGCTAAATTATAGATGGGCTATGTACAGGTGCACTAATCTGACTGCAGAATGACTGCACACGGCACAGCACTGGTGTCAAGTGCAGCTTCATAGACTTGTCTCCTTGGAGTTAATGATGTAAACAGATCAGCTCATAAGAATCCATTGTTCCAATGTAGCCTGACCTTACAAAACACAAACAAACAGGATTGTTGCTATCCTTTCAACAGGTGAGAGAACAACACCACCTTCCTTTCCAGAGGGATTTCACTGGTCGTGTGTGGCAGTTGATATGAGGGAGGTGCTAGCTAGCAACGCCAAGGGTATTTTTTTGGGGGGGGGGGGTGTATTTTATTAGGATCTCGATTAGCTGTTGCAAAAGCAGCCGCTACTCTTCCAAAACATGAAACATAATACAGAACATCAATAGACAAGAACAGCTCAAGGAAAGAACTACATACATTTTTTTAAAGGCACACAGCCTACATATCAATGCATGCATACACACAAACTATCTGGGTCAAATAGGGGAGAGGCATGAGGTGTTGCTTTATCTGTTTTTTGAAACCAGGTTTACTGTTTATTTTAGCAAGATGAGATGGAAGTTCCAAGCAATAAGGGCTCTATATAATACTGTATGTTTTCTTGAATTTGTTCTGGATTTGGGGACTGTGAAAAGTGCCCTGGTGGCATGTCTGGTGGGATAAGTATGTGTGTCAGAGCTATGTCTAAATTCACTATGCAAACAATTCGGGATTTTCAACACATTAAATGTTTCTTATGAAAAAATAAAGAATTGATGCAGTCAGCCTCTCCTCGACTCTTAGCCAAGAGAGACTGGCATGCATAGTATTTATATCAGCCCTCTGATTACAATTAAGAGCAAAACGTCCCGCTCTGTTCTGGGCCAACTGCAGCTTCAATAGGTCTGTCCTTGCAGCACTGGACCACACGACTGGACAATAATCAAGATTAGATTAGGGGTCGTGAGTTCAATTTCCCGCATGGATCACATACACACAACTAGGATTGTGGTTAGCTAAACTCACCGGACTAAATGGCACAAGACGTAACTAGCTATCTAGATCTGACAGCAAAGAGTTACCGGAAAATGCATATTGAAAGTTTCAAAGTTAGCTAGCTTGCTTACCTGTCCTTGGCGTAGCACTGTTTTGGTATCTTGCTTGCTCCTGCGAAGTAAATTTATATGCAATATTTCAGTAAAAGGTTTCTAGAGGTATAACTTTGCAAAAATTTAATTTGCACGAATAATGCATGTGGTGTTCGCTAGTTTGCACCAAAAAACGGTGTGATGGGTGGAGGGCTGCCCCCCTGCTGCCTTCTACAGGGGAAGGTGCAGTAACAAGGCACGCTCCGGCTGTTACCTAGGAAACGAAACGCCCTTTGGGCCATTGTCTTGCGTCAGATGGCGTCACTCCTACGTGACTCTCGTCCCTCGAACGATTTGGGATTATGGGCCTGATTTCAGCGCGTTCAAGACAACTGGGAACTAGGGCTTTAACGAGCTACAACTGGGAAAAAAATATTTAGATCAGTCATCCAGCCCGAAATTCCAACTCGGGAACTCACGCGTCTTTCTAGAGCTCGGAATTTTTTAACTTTTCGAGTTTCAAGTACCATTATGCCGCGTTCAAGTACCAGTCGGAACTAGGAAACTCAGAAATGTTTGACTTGCTAACTGATTGAACGCAGCACGTGTATAACTACAACCTGTTAGCAAGTCTTACATTTCCGAGTTTGCTAGTTCCCGACTGGCATTTAAATGTGGCATTAGGCTTCTTTCTGACAACGGCCGAAGATGTAATAGACACACTACATGACCAATAGTATGTGGATACCTGAACGTCAAAACATCTCACTCCAAAATGATGTGAATTAATATGGAGTTGGTCCCTTTGCTGCTATAACAGCCTCCACTCTACTGGGAAGGCTTACCACCACTTGTCATTATGTGTGTTTTTTCCTATATTTATATTTTATTTTTAATCCCAGCCCCCAACCTCGCAGGAGGCCTTTTGCCTTTTGGTAGGCCGTCATTGTAAATAAGAATTTGTTCTTTAACTGACTTGCCTAGTTAAATAGAGGTTAAAAAAAAAAAAAAAAGATGTTGGATCATTGCAGCGGGGACTTGCTTCCATTCAGCCACAAGAGCATTAGTGAGGTCGGGCACTGATGTTGGGCGATTAGGCTTGGCTTGCAGTCGGTGTTCCAATTCATCCCAAAGGTGTGCGATGGGGTTGAGGTCAGGGCTCTGTGCAGGCCAGTCAAGTTCTTCCACGCCGATCCCGACAAACCATTTCTGTATGGACCTCGCTTTGTGCACGGGGTCGGGGTCATGGTCATGCTGAAACAGGAAAGGGCCTTCCCCGAACAGTTGCCACAAAGTTGGAAGCACAGAATCGTCTAGAATGTCATTATATGCTGTCACATTAAGATTTCCCTTCACTGGAACTCTTGGGGCCTAGCCCAAACCATGAAAACAGCCCCAGCCCATTATTCCCCTCCACCGAACTTTACAGTTGGCACTATACATTCGGGCAGTTAGAGTTCTCCTGGCATCCGCCAAACACAGATTAATCCGTTGGTCTGCCAGAGTGTGAAGCATAATTCATCACTCCAGAGTAGCGTTTCCACTGGCTCCAGCTTTACACTACTCTAGCCGACGCTTGGCATTGCCAATGGTGATCTTAGGCTTGTGTGCGGCTGCTCGGCCATGGAAACCCATTTCGTGAAGCTCCTGACGAACAGTTATTGTGAACAGCTATTGTGCTGAAGTTGCTTCAAGAGGCCGTTTGGAACTTGGTAGTGAGTGTTGCAACCGAGGACATACGATTTTTACGCGCTGTGCGCTTCAGCACTCGGCTCCTAGATGTTTCCTCTTCACAATAACAGCAGAGATTGGAGATTGCATGTGCTCGATTTTATACATCTGTCAGCAACGGGTGTGGCTGAAGTAGCCGAATCCACTAATTTGAAGGGGTGTCCACATACTTTTGTAATATATAGTATACGTTTCCAAAAACAACATGCAGAGAGAACACGTGTCAATACTGATAATACTGATAATACAGGTAATACTGATAATACTGATAATACTGACAATACTGATAATACTGATAATACTGACAATACTGATAATACTGACAATACTGATAATACTGATAATACTGATAATACTGACAATACTGATAATACTGACAATACTGATAATATTGATAATACAGATAATACTGACAATACTGACAATACTGATAATACTGATAATACTGACAATACTGACAATACTGATAATACTGACAATACTGATAATACTGACAATACTGATAATACTGATAATACAGATAATACTGATAATACTGATAATACAGATAATACAGATAATACTGATAATACTGATAATACTGATAATACTGATAATACTGACAATACTGACAATACTGATAATACTGACAATACTGATAATACTGATAATACAGATAATACTGATAATACTGATAATACAGATTTTTATTTAATTTGATCTAAAGGGTTTCCCTCTCCAACAAATAGAATGTCAGGTTGTCGTTTCACCTGGGTATGATACTGCTGCAGAGAGAACACACCCTTATCCACATGGACAGGGACGCTGTGGAGAGGGTCAAAAGTTTGGACATCACCGAGGACCTGTAACGGTCCCCTTCACACCGACAGCATGGTGATGAATGCTCAGAGCCTTGTTGAAGAAATTAGTCTTGGCCCCCCAATACCCTCCCTCACAAACTTACACAGTTGCACCGTTGAGAGCATCCTGTCGGGCTGTATTACCGCATGGTACGGCAATTGCACCGCCTGAAACCGCCTTAAGGGTCAGCCAGACTCGTCCTGGAGGGCATTGTGCCCCCGATGATATCTAAAGCAGCCAGTGTCCTAGGAAGGTCAAGAAGATCTTCAAGGACCTCAGCCACCCGAGCCACGGCCTGTTCACCCCGCTACCATCTAGAAGATCTTCAAGGACCTCAACCACCCGAGCCACGACTTGTTCACCCCGCTACCATCTAGAAGATCTTCAAGGACCTCAGCCACCCGAGCCACGGCCTGTTCACCCCGCTACCATCTAGAAGATCTTCAAGGACCTCAGCCACCCGAGCCACGGCCTGTTCACCCCGCTACCATCTAGAAGATCATCAAGGACCTCAACCACCCGAGCCACGGCCTGTTCACCCCGCTACCATCTAGAAGATCATCAAGGACCTCAGCCACCCGAGCCACGGCCTGTTCACCCCGCTACCATCTAGAAGATCATCAAGGACCTCAGCCACCCGAGCCACGGCCTGTTCACCCCGCTACCATCTAGAAGGCGGAGACAGTACAGGTGCATCAAATCCAGGATCAAGAGACATCTATCTCCAGGCCATCAGACTGTCACCACTAGCCAGGCCTCTGCCCAGTACCCTGCCCTGAACCTTATTTTATTGACCTTTATTTAATTAGGCAAGTCAGTTAAGAACAAATTCTTATTTACAATGACGGCCTGCCCCGGCCAACGCTGGGCCAATTGTGCGCCGTCATATGGGACTCCCAATCACGGCCGGATGTGATACAGCCTGGATTCAAACCAGGTACTGTAGTGACGCCTCTAGCACTGAGATGCTGTGCCACTTGGGAGTCCACTTCATAGAGTAGGGTCAAAAGAAAGGCATCGCAGCTCCATTAAAATCTTAACTTAAAATGTTAATTATTCCACAATACAGACAACGGATCACCCCCTAGAAAGATATTATCACATATGGCTGAAAATATTGAGTCAGTATATTATAATGCCTACCGTCTAGCAATGCATTAACTCACATATTTAGCACCTCATTGATCACATTAGGCTACTACATGAAATATATTGAGACAAATTACAGACAGTAGCAAACAAGTAGCAAAATAGAACTCAATTGCTTGACCATGAAATGTATTTCGGTAAAATGTAATTCATTCATCTCGGGTTTAAATTTGAAGCATTTTAAAAAATATGTTTATTGTTTTGATCAATTTGCAAAGACATTGGCAACTTTGTATTTGTAGTCCACTTTGTTGTGAAGTTATCTGCGGTCACAGAGAGGCGGATAAACCATGTGATTCTGTGTATAAAGTTATGCGGGAGGGCAAATAAGCATCTAACGACACACGCTTGTTTTACGAGCGGTCTGCAATTACGACTGTTTTCAAGCGCAACGTTCGTTTGGACACCGTTTTTAAAACCCAGAGGCGCAACATCGCGAAACTGTCGGGAACGCTTGTAAAGCAACCCAAACAGACCAGGCCGGGGTTTGAGAAGTCAATGAGAGGAATTCAAAATAATTCCTTAGTTGTTGTTTTTTTCAAAATCTAAAGGCACAACCTAGATTCGATCTAATGTCTTAAGGGTAAACATATTATTACCCCAACCTCGTAAAAGTGACAAATTGACACGTTTTCATTTTCGTCAAAAACAACTTATCGAAGGAGTGCCTTTGATTTGATGTCGAGTTTAGCCACATATAGAACAATGAGACAGATATTTCACTGGACGTGTAAATGTGTCGCATTGGCTTGGATTTTTCCACTCACTACCAAATATATGGTAGTGAGAGGAAGCGCACTGGCGGGCAGTGGGCGAGAAGATGGAACGAGATGGATTTTGGTGGATATTGTTACAAATCTTGTCATCGATGAAACATTTGCTCTTAATACAGTTTCCTGTTCTCAAATCTACAATCTGCTATGAACAGAGGTGTGTAGACTTTACCCTTTGCAAAAAAATAAAAAATCACGTTGTGTATGACTTCAAAGGTGAATTGAGTTATTGCACATGCGCACTTCCCCGAGTAGGCGTTCCCTAACGAAATATGCAGATGATGCTAAAACGCGCCAATAGGATCTCTCTATCGCGTACTTGGCTCTGCCCACAATGACTCATTTGTTCCCATTGGAAACGACAGGCGGTGGTCTATCTTGGTTTAGTTATAAATCTTTGGCTTCGCAAGCCAACGTCGCCATGACGTTAACTTATAAGCGTGACCAGGGATTTATATTGGAGAAGCAGTTTTATCCTATGTTCATACTGTACTGTCTTTGGTTTTGGGAAAGATTTAAGATGCTTCTACGTAGGTTCTATTGATGCATTTAGCCACAATATGCTTTTGGGAAACCAGGCCCAGTGAGGTTGTGCAGAAGGAATCAATGGCTTTCAAATCAAATTGTATTGGTCACATACACATATTTAGCAGATGTTATTGCGGGTGTAACGAAATGCTTGTGTTCCTAGTAACAACAGTGCAGAAATATCTAACAATTTACAAATTAATATACACAAATCTAAAAGTAAAAGAATGGAGTTAAGAAATATATAAATATTAGGACAACTAATGTCGCAGTGGCATTGAATAAAATACAGTAGAATAGAATAAAGTATATACATATGAGATGAGTAAAGCAGTATGTAACATTATTTGAGTGGCCAATGATTCCATGTCTATGTATATAGGGCAGCAGCCTCTAAGGTGCAGGGTTGAGTAACTGGGTGGTAGCCGGCTAGTGATGGTTATTTAGCAGTCTGATGGCCTTGAGATAGAAGCTGTTTTTCAATCTCTCGGGTCCCAGCTTTGATGCACCTGGACTGACCTCGCCTTCTGGATGATGGCGGGGTGAACAGGCAGTGGCTCGGGTGGTTGTTGTCCTTAATTATCTTTTTGGCCTTCCCGTGACATCGGATGGTGTAGGTGTCCTGGAGGGAAGGCAGTGTGCTGTTGGGTGATCCGTTGGGCAAACAGCACAACCCTCTGGAGAACCCTGCGGTTGTGGACGGTGCATTTGCCATCAAGGGGGTGATACAGCCCGACCGGATTCTCTCAATTGTGCATTTGTAAAAGTTTGCGAGGGTCTTAGGGGCCAAGCCTAATTTCTTCAGCCACTGTTGCGCCTTCTTCACCACACTGTCTGTGTGGGGGGACCATTTCAGATTGTCTGTGATGTGTACAGCGAGGAACTGGAAGCTTTCCGTGTTCTCCACTGCGGTCCCGTCGATGTGGATAGGGGGCGTGCTCCCTCTGCTGTCTCCTGAAGTCCACGATCAGCTCCTTTGTTTTGTTGACGTTGAGGGAGAGGTTATTTTTCTGGTACCTATCCGCCAGGGCCTTCACCTCCTCCCTATAGACTGTCTCATCATTGTTGGTAATCAGGCCTACTACTGTTGTGTCGTCTGCAAACTTGATGATTGATTTGGAGGCGTGCATGGCCACAAAGTCATGGGTGAAGGGAGAGTACAGGAGGGGGCTCAGCATGCACCCTTGTGGGGCCCCTGTGTTGAGGATCCGCGCAGTGAAGGTGTTGTTTCCTACCTTCACCACCTGGGGGCGGCCCGTCAGGAAGTCCAGGACCCATTTGTACACAGAGGGGTTCAGACCCAGGGCCCCGAGATTAATGATGAGCTTGGAGGGTACTATGGTGTTGAAGGCTGAGCTATAGTCAATGAACAGCATTCTTACATAGGTATTCCTCTTGTCCAGATGGGATAGGGCAGTGTGCAGTGCGATGGCGATTGTACATGTAGTCTAATCCTGTTCATATTGTTTACCCAGTACAGGAACTGATGTACATCTAGTCTAATCATTTTCTGTACAGTGAGTGTTTTTTCCTTCATGTGATTGATTCATATTCTGTTTCTTTACATGCTTACTGACCAAAAAAAGCAACATAAAGGTTGAAAATTTAAGAAACTAACACTGCAGACTCTAGTGATGTTGACATGCGATCAATGACCATACAGTAAGAATCTTTGTGGGCTCCATTTAATCACATCTGGTACAATTCTATGTTACACAATCTTAAATAATAATGAGTAAGGTACAAAAGGGCATGAAGTAATGACAAACAATAAAGCATATCCTATATGCTGCAAAAAAAAAACACTTAACAGTGTATGTTCTCATTCAAGTAGCCTATGTAGCCTAGCACTCACTACCTGGCTGGATTGTGAGAAAATACAATTTACTTTAATTTTTTTTATTTTATTCATCATTAGACAAGAGCTTGGGCTGGTATATTAGGACAGGAGAAGTACTCCAGATATAACAAACTGACCCTAGCCCCCCGACACATAAACTACTGCAGCATAAATACTGGAGGCTGAGACAGGAGGGGTCAGTATGTCCCTCCCCACCATCACTACCTAGTACACACTGGCTAGCACATTAGCTAGCTAGTACACACCATCTAGTATACACTAGCTAGGGGAAAAAAAGTTTTATTGTCACGATAGTCGTAGTGAAATGTGTTGTTTTATAGGGTCAGTCGTAGTAATGCAGCACTCCTGTGTGTAAATTAGGGTTAAGTGTCTTGCTCAAGATCACATCGACAGAGCTAGTTAGTCCACACTAGTTAGTACACACACTAGCTAGCTAGTACGCATGTTTTTTTGCTGGAGCCAGACGCTATTGAACTCAAATCGCACACGGCACTAGCTGGTGGGTATAATGTGGGCATGATCTTTACCTTGCGTACCCCCCCCCCCCCCCCCCTCCCAGTCTGCGGTCAGCAGATAGACCCTACTTATCACTAATGCCACCATTGAGGTATACAAGAAAGGTTACCACCACTTTGCTTGGATTCACACAATCTTGTAATTTATCATTCAAAGGAGACCCTAGCTAGCGCGAATGATATGTGATTACATCCTCAAGTCCTCTTGGGTATGATGCTACAAGCTTGGCACACCTGTATTTGGGGAGTTTCTCCCATTCCTCTCTGCAGATCCTCCAAAGCGCTGTCAGGTTGGATGGGGTGCATTGCTACACTGCTATTTTCAAATCAAACTTTATTTGTCACATGCTCCAAATACAACAAGTGGAGACCTTACCGTGAAATGCTTTACTTACAAGCCCTTAACACTTCTTGAACTGCACTGTTTGTTAAGAAAATATTTACCAAATAAACTAACGTAAAAAATCTAAAGTAACACAATAACATAACAATAATGAGGCTATATACAGGGGGTACTGGGCCCGTGTGCGGGGTGCAGGTTAGAGGTCATTTCTACATCTAAGTAGGGGTAAAGTGACTATGCATAGATAATAAACAGCGAGTAGCAGAGAAAACAGTCTATGACTTGGGTGACGAGTTGAAAACCACTCTCAGATTAATAGACAGAGATATGGATGCAAGGACTGACCATCCTTGATATCAACATTATAGTTATAACCATGTTATGAGGCTATACAGGACTGACCATCCATGATATCAACATTATCGTGTTAACCATGTTATGAGGCTATACAGGACTGACCATCCATGATATCAACATTATAGTTATAACCATGTTATGAGGCTATACAGGACTGACCATCCATGATATCAACATTATAGTGTTAACCATGTTATGAGGCTATACAGGACTGACCATTCTTGATATCAACATTATAGTTATAACCATGTTATGAGGCTATACAGGACTGACCATCCATGATATCAACATTATCGTTATAACCATGTTATGAGACTATACAGGACTTACCACCCATGATATCAACATTATCGTGTTAACCATGTTATGAGGCTATACAGGACTGACCATCCATGATATCAACATTATAGTTATAACCATGTTATGAGGCTATACAGGACTGACCATCCATGATATCAACATTATAGTGTTAACCATGTTATGAGGCTATACAGGACTGACCATCCTTGATATCAACATTATAGTTATAACCATGTTATGAGGCTATACAGGACTGACCATCCATGATATCAACATTATCGTGTTAACCATGTTATGAGGCTATACAGGACTGACCATTCTTGATATCAACATTATAGTTATAACCATGTTATGAGGCTATACAGGACTGACCATCCATGATATCAACATTATCGTTATAACCATGTTATGAGACTATACAGGACTTACCACCCATGATATCAACATTATCGTGTTAACCATGTTATGAGGCTATACAGGACTGACCATCCATGATATCAACATTATAGTTATAACCATGTTATGAGGCTATACAGGACTGACCATCCATGATATCAACATTATAGTGTTAACCATGTTATGAGGCTATACAGGACTGACCATCCTTGATATCAACATTATAGTTATAACCATGTTATGAGGCTATACAGGACTGACCATCCATGATATCAACATTATCGTGTTAACCATGTTATGAGACTATACAGGACTGACCACCCATGATATCAACATTATAGTGTTAACCATGTTATGAGGCTATACAGGACTGACCATTCTTGATATCAACATTATAGTTATAACCATGTTATGAGACTATACAGGACTGACCACCCATGATATCAACATTATAGTGTTAACCATGTTATGAGGCTATACAGGACTGACCATCCTTGATATCAACATTATAGTTATAACCATGTTATGAGGCTATACAGGACTGACCATCCATGATATCAACATTATCGTGTTAACCATGTCATGAGACTATACAGGACTGACCACCCATGATATCAACATTATAGTGTTAACCATGTTATGAGGCTATACAGGACTGACCATTCTTGATATCAACATTATAGTTATAACCATGTTATGAGACTATACAGGACTGACCACCCATGATATCAACATTATAGTTGTAACCATGTTATGAGGCTATACAGGACTGACCATCCATGATATCAACATTATAGTTATAACCATGTTATGAGGCTATACAGGACGGACCATCCATGATATCAACAACATTATCGTGTTAACTATGTTATGAGGCTATACAGGACGGACCATCCATGATATCAACATTATCGTGTTAACCATGTTATGAGGCTATACCGTGTGTTTACATTTACAATGTTTATAAATATTGGAGTAAAACAAGCTTATATTTTTTGGGTTCTGACAGTTGAACTAAACTCATGAGGCATTTATGAGTTACATTCTTCAAGAATCAATTAATATGATTTATAAGTCTAAAAATGGATGTAGCAAATACCAGAGTACCCCTTTAAGTCTATCGAAAGTGTGCGAGTTTGAGCATGTGTCCATTACGCCTATGGATTTAAAACTAATTTATCAGCACGAATTAGATTGAGCAATGAAAGCCCCACTTGTATTCTATAGGCTGGGATCCACACTATATGCAACTGTTGCAAGAGCAACATTTTGACTGGCTGTCCACTTGTTTCAAAAACAATGGTTGATAGGCAGCTTAGACTTCTTTAATTCAACCATTACTGGGTTCAAATACACATTTACATTTGTGAACAGCCATCCACAACAACCACAATCCGTAAAGCGCAAATAGTTAAATGAGAGAGCAGCAGTTTGATTCACGTCAATGCGCTATGTAGATATCAATAATAAGTGATATCCGTTTTGCTGTAGGTTACACCACTGCTGTCATCCTTACCTCCAAGGGTTTATTCAAATTGGATAATCTACAAAAGCCTATTCCTGCTCTTTCCCCGCGATCCATCAAACACATTCGGTGTGTTTGCACAAGGGTGATATTTGCACAAGGGGCAGATCTAAGAAGGTGGAGGTGCTAGGGGTGTGTCCCATTCCTTCTGGTTATCAGACGGAGGGACTTATTTTGGATCGCTCTTAGTCTGGAACCGCCCCCTCAACCTTTCCGTGAGACGACAGGGTCATTGGAATCAGCTCTTAGGATCAATGGGACTCACAAGGCCACCCACGGAGGAGTAAAAAGTTCTGATCAAATTGGGCACATCCCAACAATGCAGACTTACAGGCTCTTCCCAACAATGCAGACTGACAGGCTCTTCTCAACGATGCAGATTTACGGGTCCTTCCCAACAATGCAGACTTACAGGCTCTTCCCAACAATGCAGACTGACTGGCTCTTCCCAACAATGCAGACTTACAGGCTCTTCCCAACAAGGCAGACTTACGGGCTCTTCCCAACAATGCAGACTTACGGGCACATCCCAACAATGCAGACTTACAGGCTCTTCCCAACAATGCAGACTTACAGGCTCTTCCCAACAAGGCAGACTTACAGGCTCTTCCCAACAATGCAGACTTACTGGTCCTTTCCAACAATGTAGACTGACAGGCTCTTCCCAACAATGCAGACTGACAGGCTCTTCCCAACAATGCAGACTTACGGGCTCTTCCCAACAAGGCAGACTTACAGGCTCTTCCCAACAATGCAGACTTACGGGCACATCCCAACAATGCAGACTTACAGGCTCTTCCCAACAATGCAGACTGACAGACTCCTCCCAACAATGCTGACTTACAGGCTCTTCCCAACAATGCAGACTTACAGGCTCTTCCCAACAATGCAGACTGACAGGCTCTTCTCAACAATGCAGATTTACTGGTCCTTCCCAACAACGCAGACTTACAGGCTCTTCCCAACAATGCAGACTGACAGACTCTTCTCAACAATGCAGATTTACGGGTCCTTCCCAACAATGCAGACTTACAGGCTCTTCCCAACAATGCAGACTGACAGGCTCTTCCCAACAATGCTGACGTACAGGCTCTTCCCAACAATGCAGACTTACAGGCTCTTCCCAACAATGCAGACTTACTGGTCCTTTCCAACAATGTAGACTGACAGGCTCTTCCCAACAATGCAGACTTACGGGCTCTTCCCAACAAGGCAGACTTACAGGCTCTTCCCAACAATGCAGACTTACGGGCACATCCCAACAATGCAGACTTACAGGCTCTTCTCAACAATGCAGATGTACGGGTCCTTCCCAACAATGCAGACTTACAGGCTCTTCCCAACAATGCAGACTTACAAGCTCTTCCCAACAATGCAGACTGACAGGCTCTTCTCAACAATGCAGATGTACGGGTCCTTCCCAACAATGCAGACTTACAGGCTCTTCCCAACAATGCAGACTGACAGGCTCTTCCCAAAAATGCAGACTGACAGGCTCTTCCCAACAATGCAGACTTACAGGCTCTTCCCAACAATGCAGACTTACTGGTCCTTTCCAACAATGTAGACTGACAGGCTCTTCCCAACAATGCAGACTGACAGGCTCTTCCCAACAATGCAGACTTACAGGCTCTTCCCAACAATGCAGACTTACAGGCTCTTCCCAACAATGCAGACTGACAGGCTCTTCCCAACAATGCAGACTTACAGGCTCTTCCCAACAAGGCTGACTTACAGGCTCTTCCTACATCCGTTTGCATAGTCTCTGTGTCTTCGACTGAGTTTTCAGTCCTGACCGTGTCCAGTTCCCATTCCACTAGGGCATTAACATCCCTTGGAACCCACAGTCTCACAATGCCCCCCAACCTTCTCCTGAAGGGTAACCTAGGCAACTTTGGTTGCTTTTTTTCCTCAGGAGTACCGTGTTTCTCTGAAGGGTAGTATGACCGACTAGGCACAAATAAGTCAGCGCTCATCTCAACTCAGTCTCTTGTCCCCGTGCCAGTGACTTGACGCTTTGAAACAACCCCAGAGGAAGGTTTGAGCCTGTTGTAGTGTACCACGGCATGATACGGTCCATTACACTGCGGACAAATAAGTCAGCGCTCATCTCAACTCAGTCTCTTGTCCCCGTGCCAGTGACTTGATGCTTTGAAACAGCCCCAAAGGAAGGTTTGAGCCTGTTGTAGTGTACTACTTCATACAGCACCTCTGACAGTTTATTTTTGCAAATTTTGAAAGGACCCTTTGAATTTCTTCATCAGTTTGAGTGACAACCCCCTTTGTCCTCTGATTATCTCTAAGCCACACATTCATTTTCCTCATATCTCTGGGGTGTCACCTTTTAGATTAAATTATTGCTTTTGTTTGCCTGTGGCTTTTAGGTGATTTCTCTTTACAGCTTCCCTTACAGTGCTTAAATTACCCTTGCACCTTTCGCACATACTGGCTGCATTCCAAACACTTAACAGACACACCCTATCCCCTCAGCCTTCAAATTAAGTGGACACTTCTGATGACGTATCATGACGTCTGACGAGTATACACTTGCAGGGCATGGGGCGAGGGAGGAAGGAATTGTAACGGATGTCGTCTGGAGATAGAGAGGAGGACCAAGGTGCAGCGTGGTAAGTGTTCATGTCTTTTCAATAAACAAACTGAACACTGGAACAAAACAATAAACGATGTGAACAAAACAGTACCGTGTGGCCCAAACCCTCACACGGAAACAAACACCCACAAACCAAAAGTGAAACCCAGGCTACCTAAGTATGATTCTCAATCAGAGACAACTAACGACACCTGCCTCTGATTGAGAACCATACCAGGCCGAACAAAAAAACCAACACAGAAAAACAAACATAGACTGCCCACCCCAACTCACGCCCTGGCCATACTAAAACAAAGACAAAAACAAAGGAACTAAGGTCAGAACGTGACAGGAATTCATTTTTAAAAAATGGACCGCCCTTGCCTGGAAATGTATCAGCGACGATTGTGTTTTCAGCCACCGGTAGCTTGTGGGTGCTTTATAGGCGCTACAGTCAATTATGATTGCATGTCTACTTATATTAACTATATAATTATTAATATACGCCTACTGTATGATAGCTAGCAAATTAATTAGCTAACTAGTGTTAGCCTGGCTACTGTATGATAGCTAGCAAATTAATTAGCTAACTAGTGTTAGCCTGCCTACTGTATGATAGCTAGCAAATTAATTAGCTAACTAGCGTTAGCCTGCCTAGCTGGAACTTCTAAAGGAGAAAAATGTTTAATTTCTACAATTTCCAAAAGATAACCAAACAAAAATATCATTACTTTTACGAGATGTGTTTGTGCACTATTAGCACAATTTCTAACTTATTTACATTCGTTTTAACTTATGTATGTTGACTCCATATTGACGTTGAGATTTTTCTTAGACGTACAATCATCGCAAATTGAATTATGGAGTGTTTCAGGCCCCGAAGTGAACATAATTGTACACTCACAAACTCCATTAAAAAACGGCTTGGCTAATCATTTGGACCGACCACAAATATGGCCCCGGGGATTCCCCCAAGGGCATAATGCGAGGGTAGGTGGACGAGGGAGTGTCTTATATGAGTTTGAAACGCAGCCACTGAAAAAAAACATCATGTTTCCCTGCCTTTTGTTGTGTTCCCATAACCACATCAACCGGTAAAGTCATTTCGGTACCAAACAGCACCCTGTATGGTGTGAACCCCTGTGGAAGATTGAACACTAGTCCTGTATGACATCACATATGGGGCGGCAGGTAGCCTAGTGGTTAGAGCGTTGGACTAGTGTCATGACGTTGGCCTCTTTGGGTTTAGCAAGCCCCATCCCCCTCTTCCTGCCTCCCCTCTTGCCTCCTTCAACTAGGCTGCTGTGGTCAGAGAGACGTCGTAAATTCCTGAGAAGACCCTGCCACATGGCCACACAGTAGAGAGAGAGAGTCGATTTTCATGGAGAACAAATTAAATCCTTCCACCTCACAGAACTTGAGGTACGAACACATTTCATGTTCCGGAGAAAGTATAAAAGATCGGTGAAGAATCCAGCGACGAACTGGTCCGTTTGTCACAACTTGGGGAAGCTCATGGGAGACGGTGTGGCCTCATTACCATAACGCTGTTTATATAATAGCCTCAGATATGAGGTTTACATCTAATTGTTGTATAAGATGAATGAGTGAGTATGATACTGTTTGTATAATGGTGTAATATGATTTTGGACTGTTTAATGAAGAAAAATACAATTCCCCTTTGATTTGAACTAAATCAGAGGACCGCCCCTGAGCCCAGTTAGGGTCAGATATCCTGGGACAGCCCTCTTCGGCCCTTCCGAATAAAACCCCCACTCGTGTTTTCGATCAGCAGACCGAGCTTACCTCAATTACGAGATGGCTAAAGGTTGCAGACCATGTTTTTCTCCATTAGTAGGACAAATGTTGTAGACCATTGCTGAATATTTTAACCATACCACGTGGTTAAACTCTTAGACTATCGATACCGACAGAATAAGAACATGTCTTTGATTTTAATTACTAGTCTGCAGCTAGGAATTCGGTATCATTGAACGCGAAGAAGACAACCGGCGAAACATACATTTTATAACAAATGTCACTCTGAACAAACCCCTCTAACCACAATCGAGAGACAGACAATTCTACAAAATAAATGAACTTTTCACTAGCAATCAAGACGACAAACTGAGCGTAAATATATATATTTATTGCAATTGTTCCCGAATGAGTGAGCGTTCATGTGTAAAGGATTAGCATTTCAATTGTTATAATTATCACTTTGTAGTGACTTCTTAGTCGACCCCCACTTCCCTTTTTGTCTAACAAGCCGCCATGCCGGTTTAGCCCACTAGGGCACATTCTCCTATCATTACATGTAACCACATTTACCTTGTTTGTTTGTTTATGCATTTCTGTGAATTACTTAGTTAGTAATAAGTAAATGATTTAAGACAATTGATGTATGGATGACTCATAGTGAAGACTGGGTTCGTGCAGATAACTAACAATTTACGATGTTTGGAATGAGACTAACATGAGGTAAAGTAAATAATCCATTAATTCGAAGACTAATTGATCAAATAAAATATCTGAAAAGTTATTTTAGGAAATGGTAACTTTGTAATCTGAATATTTTTCCTTGGTGCCACGACTTCCTAGTAATTACGGTTACATTATTAATCAGTCTAATCGCGTAATAACTAATTAGAGAATCTTTGATAAAAACTATCAGTATTCAGTTAATGATAGTAAAGACACAACATTTATTACGCCCCGTGCGAGGAATCTAAGAGAGAATTAGACTTTGCTGCAGAATTCTATATATCAATTTTGCAAACAGAATTGTACAAACAGACTGCTTTGTATACATTCAAACTGGTTGTGTGTGTTCCCATTCGAAGGGGCTCCAGAGCGCCTCCAGTAGTGGTTTTTAGCGTCAGAGCAATGAGTGATAAATTCCAGATTTAGTCCGTTAGGCCAAACGGTACTATTTCTGTCGGTCAATATTAACTTCTAGAGACAGTAAGGTTAGAAATCGGTGTCCGAGCCGAAGTATTTTTGTCCGCCTACCGCACTACACCAGTGTGGACAGACTACAGGCATACCCGTATTATGTACCGTGTCGCTCCGGTCAACACAACGCTAGCAGAGTATGCCGAATGGTTTAATATGAAACGTCACCAGTAAACCCACCCTTTCCACTGTAAAAGGGACCCTATTTTGTGCTTAGAACGTGGTATTTCTGATTATCGTCGGAATACGAGATGCTAAGCTAACAGATTTCACTTCCTGTGTTCCGTTTAAATTCCTCCGCCTTGCGCGACGGAAATCCCGCCCTTTGTACTCCCGTTTGATTTCAGCATTCTGCATCACTGCTGGTGAAGAATCGCAAGTACATCTCTTAAACGAAGGGTTGGAAATCCAAACGTGGATCACGTTAAAATAACGTTATTTAAATTGTCGGACCTTTCTAGGTTCTTCCAATTAAATGAGACACCTTAAACTTTGCAATAGTAACCTAGATGAACCAACTTCCCAGGTGAATTTAAAGTTTAATTTCCAGATAGCCTATACAGGTTTGATTATTCATTAAATTTGATCAATCAGTAAAATCTGCTTCTGTAAAGCACAATCAATCAGTCCCGCCTCCAGTGGGAATCCCATATGGCTTTGGCCTGAGGGGAAAGTGTACTATAGTGGTAAATGTACCTAACATTATCTTTATGATAATCCAGCAATCTCAATTGCTTCGGTATTATCGTCTCATTCAATTTATTTATTTAAATTGTCGGACATACCTTTCTAGGTTCTTCCAATCAAATGAGACACCTTAAACTTTGCAATAGTAACCTAGATGAACCAACTCCCCAGGTTAATTTAAAGTTTAATTCCCAGATAGCCTATCCAGGTATGATTAATCATTATCATTGATTAATTCAATTTGCTTTTGCAAATTCATTCACATCCAACTTACACAGTACTGTCCAGTACTGATGGTTCATTAACGTCTATAAATAGAATAAAATAATCTTTGCAGCTCCCAATATATTCCAAAACCAAACTTTGGAAAATTAGGAAAAACATTTTTTCCTTTCAAAATGTTCTAATAATGTGCAAGCTATCAGAGGGGGTAGTCCCCACTCACTATCAGAGGGGGTAGTCCCCACTCACTATCAGAGGGGGTAGTCCCCACTCACTATCAGAGGGGGTAGTCCCCACTCGCTATCAGAGGGGGTAGTCCCCACTCACTATCAGAGGGGGTAGTCCCCACTCACTATCAGAGGGGGTAGTCCCCACTCGCTATCAGAGGGGGTAGTCCCCACTCGCTATCAGAGGGGGTAGTCCCCACTCGCTATCAGAGGGGGTAGTCCCCACTCGCTATCAGAGGGGGTAGTCCCAACTCGCTATCAGAGGGGGTAGTCCCCACTCGCTATCAGAGGGGGTAGTCCCCACTCGCTATCAGAGGGGGTAGTCCCCACCTGCTATCAGAGGGGGTAGTCCCCACTCGCTATCAGAGGGGGTAGTCCCCACTCGCTATCAGAGGGGGTAGTCCCCACTCGCTATCAGAGGGGGTAGTCCCCACTCGCCCACTAATTAGTGAACCTCCACCCGCGAATGGATTGACCTCTGACCTCAGCAGCGATACCAACCCTAATTATGCCATTAGTGGGAAAGCAGACAACAACGCTTTCCAAAATCAACCATCGGGCGTAGGCCTCGTAAAGGTTCTCTCCAGTCTAGCCCTGATGTCTTGCCATCCAAGAATGTCATCTGTCCAATACCGCAGTGCACAGCTGAAGCACGAGCAGGCGATGGGAGACATAAAGGGACAGAGGGAGAGAACCGGGAAACCAATGACAAATGCAGAAAAGGGAAAGATTCTGCTAGCTATGGAACTGCATTTGAAAACTGAACAATTAAATGGAATTGCAAAAACATATGACGATGAACAAGCACAAGCTCTTCAACAAAATCGTCTTCTACAGGAACAAAATCATATGCTACAGGAACAAATCAATTTAGACAAAACTAAATACGATGATATCCACGCCAAACTAGATGAATCTGAAGAGTTATCTACAAACAGGAGCGCTTAACTTGATAACGTGCATGAGGTTTTGTTGAACGTTACTCAGAGTAACACGATTCTCCTCAAAACGCCGCAGGCCAAAGACCATCAGTTAATGAACACAATGACAAAGTTGGATGATGAATCAGCAGAACTCATTGAAGTCGCTGACCAAATGAATGATGAGAGAACTCAGGCGATGAAGATGGAAATATGAATGATGAGAGAACTCAGGTGATTAAGATGGAGATATGAATGATGAGAGAACTCAGGTGATGAAGATGGAGATATGAATGATGAGAGAACTCAGGTGATGAAGATGGAGATATGAATGATGAGAGAACTCAGGTGATGAAGATGGAGATATTGATTTCTAAGCAAGCGGAGGAAATCTCATCACTGAATCTCTCGCTCCGTACTCAAGACCTCTCTATCTGCAAACCATGACAGATAAGTTTGAGACCGAAAAGGAGCAAGTGTGACACTCACGTGTCCAAAATCAGAACTCTAAGCGCTGAAGTGGACTCTGCAATGCAGCAGAATACCAGCCTAGGTACCATTTGACAGTCATGAACAAAGACTGCCAGTTTATGGAGCCCCCCCCCCCCAGAGCACCCATGACAAGGTCTATCACAGGCCGCCCTTTTGAGAGGAGAGCTGTAGACTTAATGAGTTTGTTTACAGAGACGGGACGAGGTAACAAACACATATTGGTAGTGTCAGATTACTTTACGAGGTGGTCAGAGGCACATGCCATACCCAATCAGGAAGCAGTAACAGTTGCCAAGAAACTGAAGCTAGGCGTTCCTCGCTCTATCCATAGTGACCAGGGGTGAAATTTTAAATTAACTATTTTTTTTAGAGAAAACATGTAAATCGGACTCATTAAGTCTACAGCTCTCTACTCAAAAGGACGGCCTGTGACAGACCTTGTCATGGGGTGTTTTGGGGGGGAGGAAGGGGGTGTGTGTGGGGGGGGGGGGGGGGGGGTCTGGACCCTGTAAATTGTAGGCAGCGTACGCCACACAGCACTTACACCAGTGCTTTATGGCTCTCTGCCAGCCTGGCCAGTTAAATCTTGCTCTAATTTTACCGGTGAGTTTTTCAACACCTAAATAGCCTCCTGTTCTATCATTGTGGATAAAGGTTAAGTATCTCATTTACGAGTTCCTCTGGTACAACCCCTCTCCAGATGGTGTCATCTGTCTCATAGTTTTAAAAATCACTGGCTACTTTAATAAATGGAACGCTAGTCACTTTAATGATGTTTACTTATCTTGCATTACCCATCTCATATGTATATACTGTATTCTATACTATTCTACTGTATCTCAGTCTATGTATTATTCTATACTATTCTACTGTATCTTAGTCTATGTATTATTCTATACTATTCTACTGTATCTTAGTCTATGTATTATTCTATACTATTCTACTGTATCTCAGTCTATGTATTATTCTATACTATTCTACTGTATCTTAGTCTATGTATTATTCTATACTATTCTACTGTATCTTAGTCTATGTATTATTCTACTGTATCTTAGTCTATGTATTATTCTACTGTATCTTAGTCTATGTATTATTCTACTGTATCTTAGTCTATGTATTATTCTACTGTATCTTAGTCTATGTTTTATTCTACTGTATCTTAGTCTATGTATTATTCTATACTATTCTACTGTATCTTAGTCTATGTATTATTCTATACTATTCTACTGTATCTTAGTCTATGTTTTATTCTATACTATTCTACTGTATCTTAGTCTATGTATTATTCTACTGTATCTCAGTCTATGTATTATTCTATACTATTCTACTGTATCTTAGTCTATGTATTATTCTATACTATTCTACTGTATCTTAGTCTATGTATTATTCTATACTATTCTACTGTATCTTAGTCTATGTATTATTCTATACTATTCTACTGTATCTTAGTCTATGTATTATTCTATACTATTCTACTGTATCTTAGTCTATGTATTATTCTATACTATTCTACTGTATCTTAGTCTATGTATTATTCTACTGTATCTTAGTCTATGTATTATTCTACTGTATCTTAGTCTATGTATTATTCTATACTATTCTACTGTATCTTAGTCTATGTATTATTCTATACTATTCTACTGTATCTTAGTCTATGTATTATTCTATACTATTCTACTGTATCTTAGTCTATGTATTATTCTATACTATTCTACTGTATCTTAGTCTATGTATTATTCTATACTATTCTACTGTATCTTAGTCTATGTATTATTCTATACTATTCTACTGTATCTTAGTCTATGTATTATTCTATACTATTCTACTGTATCTTAGTCTATGTATTATTCTATACTATTCTACTGTATCTTAGTCTATGTATTATTCTATACTATTCTACTGTATCTTAGTCTATGTATTATTCTATACTATTCTACTGTATCTTAGTCTATGTATTATTCTATACTATTCTACTGTATCTTAGTCTATGTATTATTCTATACTATTCTACTGTATCTTAGTCTATGTATTATTCTATACTATTCTACTGTATCTTAGTCTATGTATTATTCTATACTATTCTACTGTATCTTAGTCTATGTATTATTCTATACTATTCTACTGTATCTTAGTCTATGTATTATTCTACTGTATCTTAGTCTATGTATTATTCTATACTATTCTACTGTATCTTAGTCTATGTATTATTCTACTGTATCTTAGTCTATGTATTATTCTATACTATTCTACTGTATCTTAGTCTATGTATTATTCTATACTATTCTACTGTATCTTAGTCTATGTATTATTCTATACTATTCTACTGTATCTTAGTCTATGTATTATTCTATACTATTCTACTGTATCTTAGTCTATGTATTATTCTATACTATTCTACTGTATCTTAGTCTATGTATTATTCTATACTATTCTACTGTATCTTAGTCTATGTATTATTCTATACTATTCTACTGTATCTTAGTCTATGTATTATTCTATACTATTCTACTGTATCTTAGTCTATGTATTATTCTACTGTATCTTAGTCTATGTATTATTCTATACTATTCTACTGTATCTTAGTCTATGTTTTATTCTACTGTATCTCAGTCTATGTTTTATTCTATACTATTCTACTGTATCTTAGTCTATGTATTATTCTATACTATTCTACTGTATCTTAGTCTATGTATTATTCTACACTATTCTACTGTATCTTAGTCTATGTATTATTCTACTGTATCTTAGTCTATGTATTATTCTATACTATTCTACTGTATCTTAGTCTATGTATTATTCTATACTATTCTACTGTATCTTAGTCTATGTATTATTCTACACTATTCTACTGTATCTTAGTCTATGTATTATTCTACTGTATCTTAGTCTATGTATTATTCTACTGTATCTCAGTCTATGTATTATTCTACTGTATCTTAGTCTATGTATTATTCTACTGTATCTTAGTCTATGTATTATTCTATACTATTCTACTGTATCTTAGTCTATGTATTATTCTATACTATTCTACTGTATCTTAGTCTATGTATTATTCTATACTATTCTACTGTATCTTAGTCTATGTATTATTCTACACTATTCTACTGTATCTTAGTCTATGTATTATTCTACTGTATCTTAGTCTATGTATTATTCTACTGTATCTTAGTCTATGTATTATTCTATACTATTCTACTGTATCTTAGTCTATGTATTATTCTACTGTATCTTAGTCTATGTATTATTCTACTGTATCTTAGTCTATGTTTTATTCTATACTATTCTACTGTATCTTAGTCTATGTATTATTCTATACTATTCTACTGTATCTTAGTCTATGTATTATTCTACTGTATCTTAGTCTATGTTTTATTCTATACTATTCTACTGTATCTTAGTCTATGTATTATTCTATACTATTCTACTGTATCTTAGTCTATGTATTATTCTACTGTATCTTAGTCTATGTATTATTCTACTGTATCTTAGTCTATGTATTATTCTATACTATTCTACTGTATCTTAGTCTATGTATTATTCTACTGTATCTTAGTCTATGTATTATTCTACTGTATCTTAGTCTATGTATTATTCTACTGTATCTTAGTCTATGTTTTATTCTATACTATTCTACTGTATCTTAGTCTATGTATTATTCTACTGTATCTTAGTCTATGTATTATTCTACTGTATCTTAGTCTATGTTTTATTCTATACTATTCTACTGTATCTTAGTCTATGTATTATTCTATACTATTCTACTGTATCTTAGTCTATGTATTATTCTATACTATTCTACTGTATCTTAGTCTATGTATTATTCTATACTATTCTACTGTATCTTAGTCTATGTATTATTCTACTGTATCTTAGTCTATGTATTATTCTACTGTATCTTAGTCTATGTATTATTCTATACTATTCTACTGTATCTTAGTCTATGTATTATTCTACTGTATCTTAGTCTATGTATTATTCTACTGTATCTTAGTCTATGTTTTATTCTATACTATTCTACTGTATCTTAGTCTATGTATTATTCTATACTATTCTACTGTATCTTAGTCTATGTATTATTCTATACTATTCTACTGTATCTTAGTCTATGTATTATTCTATACTATTCTACTGTATCTTAGTCTATGTATTATTCTATACTATTCTACTGTATCTCAGTCTATGTATTATTCTACACTATTCTACTGTATCTTAGTCTATGTTTTATTCTACTGTATCTTAGTCTATGTATTATTCTATACTATTCTACTGTATCTTAGTCTATGTATTATTCTATACTATTCTACTGTATCTTAGTCTGTTTTATTCTATACTATTCTACTGTATCTTAGTCTATGTATTATTCTACTGTATCTTAGTCTATGTATTATTCTACACTATTCTACTGTATCTTAGTCTATGTATTATTCTACACTATTCTACTGTATCTTAGTCTATGTATTATTCTACTGTATCTTAGTCTATGTATTATTCTACTGTATCTTAGTCTATGTATTATTCTACTGTATCTTAGTCTATGTTTTATTCTATACTATTCTACTGTATCTTAGTCTATGTATTATTCTACTGTATCTCAGTCTATGTATTATTCTATACTATTCTACTGTATCTTAGTCTATGTATTATTCTACTGTATCTTAGTCTATGTATTATTCTACACTATTCTACTGTATCTTAGTCTATGTATTATTCTACTGTATCTTAGTCTATGTATTATTCTATACTATTCTACTGTATCTTAGTCTATGTATTATTCTATACTATTCTACTGTATCTTAGTCTATGTATTATTCTATACTATTCTACTGTATCTTAGTCTATGTATTATTCTATACTATTCTACTGTATCTTAGTCTATGTATTATTCTACTGTATCTTAGTCTATGTATTATTCTACTGTATCTTAGTCTATGTATTATTCTATACTATTCTACTGTATCTTAGTCTATGTATTATTCTATACTATTCTACTGTATCTTAGTCTATGTTTTATTCTATACTATTCTACTGTATCTTAGTCTATGTATTATTCTACTGTATCTTAGTCTATGTTTTATTCTACTGTATCTTAGTCTATGTATTATTCTACTGTATCTTAGTCTATGTTTTATTCTATACTATTCTACTGTATCTTAGTCTATGTATTATTCTATACTATTCTACTGTATCTTAGTCTATGCATTATTCTACTGTATCTTAGTCTGTTTTATTCTATACTATTCTACTGTATCTTAGTCTATGTATTATTCTATACTATTCTACTGTATCTTAGTCTATGTTTTATTCTCTACTATTCTACTGTATCTTAGTCTATGTATTATTCTATACTATTCTACTGTATCTTAGTCTATGTATTATTCTACACTATTCTACTGTATCTTAGTCTATGTATTATTCTATACTATTCTACTGTATCTTAGTCTATGTATTATTCTATACTATTCTACTGTATCTTAGTCTATGTATTATTCTACTGTATCTTAGTCTATGTATTATTCTACTGTATCTTAGTCTATGTATTATTCTACTGTATCTTAGTCTATGTTTTATTCTATACTATTCTACTGTATCTTAGTCTATGTATTATTCTACTGTATCTCAGTCTATGTATTATTCTATACTATTCTACTGTATCTTAGTCTATGTATTATTCTACTGTATCTTAGTCTATGTATTATTCTACTGTATCTTAGTCTATGTATTATTCTACTGTATCTTAGTCTATGTATTATTCTATACTATTCTACTGTATCTTAGTCTATGTATTATTCTATACTATTCTACTGTATCTTAGTCTATGTTTTATTCTATACTATTCTACTGTATCTTAGTCTATGTATTATTCTACTGTATCTTAGTCTATGTTTTATTCTACTGTATCTTAGTCTATGTATTATTCTATACTATTCTACTGTATCTTAGTCTATGTATTATTCTATACTATTCTACTGTATCTTAGTCTATGTATTATTCTATACTATTCTACTGTATCTTAGTCTATGTATTATTCTACTGTATCTTAGTCTATGTTTTATTCTACTGTATCTTAGTCTATGTATTATTCTACTGTATCTTAGTCTATGTTTTATTCTATACTATTCTACTGTATCTTAGTCTATGTATTATTCTATACTATTCTACTGTATCTTAGTCTATGCATTATTCTACTGTATCTTAGTCTGTTTTATTCTATACTATTCTACTGTATCTTAGTCTATGTATTATTCTATACTATTCTACTGTATCTTAGTCTATGTTTTATTCTCTACTATTCTACTGTATCTTAGTCTATGTATTATTCTATACTATTCTACTGTATCTTAGTCTATGTATTATTCTACACTATTCTACTGTATCTTAGTCTATGTATTATTCTATACTATTCTACTGTATCTTAGTCTATGTATTATTCTATACTATTCTACTGTATCTTAGTCTATGTATTATTCTATACTATTCTACTGTATCTTAGTCTATGTATTATTCTATACTATTCTACTGTATCTTAGTCTATGTATTATTCTACTGTATCTTAGTCTATGTATTATTCTACTGTATCTTAGTCTGTTTTATTCTATACTATTCTACTGTATCTTAGTCTATGCCGCTCTGACATCACTCATCCATATATTTATATATTCTTACTTCCATTCCTTTACATAGATTTGTGTGTATTGGGTTTGTGTGTATTGGGTATATGTTGTGAAATTGTTAGATATTACTGTACTGTCGGTGCTAGAAGCACAAGCATTTCGTTACACCCACAATAACATCTGCTAAACACGTGTATGTGACAAATAAAATTGGATTTGATTTTAATACTTCCTCTCCTGTTTTGACAGTGGCCAACTGGCACATGCTATCTCTCTCTCTTTCTCTCTCTCTCTCTCTCTCTACCCTCTCTCTCTCTCTCTACACTCTCTCACTCTCTCTCTCTCTCTCTCTCTCTCTACCCTCACTCTCTCTCTCACTCTCTCTACCCTCTCTCTCTTTCTCTCTACCCTGTCTCTCTCTCTTTCTCTCTCTACCCTCACTCTCTCTCTCACTCTCTCTCTCTACCCTCTCTCACTCTCTCTCTACCCTTTCTCTCTCTCTCTACTCTCACTCTCTTTCTCTACCCCCTCTCTCTCTCTCTCTACCCTCTCTCACTCTCTACCCTCTCTCACTCTCTCTCTCTCTCTCTCTCTCTCTCTACCCTCTCTCTCTCTCTCTACCCTGTGTCACGTGTCGCTATCCATTATGAAACATAGATTTGGGTCTTGGAAAGCCAGTTTGGGGGGAGGGGGGGGGGGGTGAGCTTGGATTTTAATGAATTAAAAGCCACTTCACACACTGCAGTCCACTCAAAACATTGTCCCCCTTGTTTGTCAATCTGTACAAAGGCATCCGTCAATGCTACAAAACTAGGCCATGAACTAACTGTCTCTGTTTTCAAGGGGTCAGTGGACACTCCCTCAGCCGAGATACCGTTTCCCAGGTAGCTCACCTACGACCTGAACAAACGGCACTTAGAAGGTTTCACCATCTAAGTCCTGCCTGCTCCAATCTGGTGAAAACCTCGTCTAAACGTTTCACATCCTCCTGGAATGTACGACCAAACACTACGATGTCGTCTAAGTACACCAGACATGTTGTCCACTGTAAATCAGCCAGAACCAGGTCCATGAGACGCTGGAAGCTGCTTGGAGCCTTTGTCAACCCAAACCCAATGACCTGGAATTCAAAAGGCCCTCGCTTTGTCACAAAAACAGTTTTGCAGCTATCCTCGGGATGCATCTCGACTTTGCCGATACCCACTGGCTAAGTCTAAAGTGGAAAACCACTGAGCTAGCGAGTCCAAGGTCTCGTCGATCCTAGGAAGTGGATAAGCATCTTTAACCAGTGTTCTCGTTTAACCTTCTGTAAATCGCACAGAACCTGATTGAGCCGTCCTCCTTTCTTACTAACACCATTGGTGGGGTGGACACTGTCGGATGGGTTAACTTTTCCCCTTTCTAGCATGTCCTGCAAATCCTTGTGAAACTCTGCTTCCAGATGAACAGGTACCCACCTCAACACTTGTTTGATAGGCCTGGTGTCCCGTGTGTCAATCCTCGTGTCGCCCAAGTCCCCCACCCCCCCCCCCAAAAAAATACCAGTGTTAAACACTTCCACATACCTTCCCACCGATGTCTTTTTACAGCTCTCAGCTGCACCTCAGTTAGCTGGCTGAAATCTATGTCCAGCTTTTGGATGAACTGTTTTTACGTCCCACTTTTCTGTGGTGGGAGAGTATGGCAGCTAGTTAGAATCCTGTAGCCTACCTATTTTTCTTCATGTGCAATGTGCAACCACAGTGCCAGCAGACCCTGCTATTGGTCAAAATAGGTCGTCCTCTGTCGTTCCCGGGGAAACTAGATCCTCCTCCCCTCCCCTCTCCCCTGGTCCAGGCTGTATCTGATCAAGCTCTATAGCAATGCTAATGGCCTCTTCCAAAGTTGTTGGTACTCCTTTGAGCAGGTGCAAACAAAGATCACTGCACCCAATGTGTGTAATAAAATGATCTTGTGAATCAGGTCGCACTTTCATCTGGATAAATATTTTGAAGCTAGCCTGCTTAAATCGTGGTATTCCCACTCCTCTTCAATGGCTGTGTGAAGTTGCTGGATATTAGCAGGACCTGAAACACGCTGTCGTACACGTTGATCCAGAGCATCCCAAACATGCTCAATGGGTGACATGTCTCGTTAGTATGCAGACCATGGAAGAACTGGGACATTTTCAGCTTCCCGGAATTATGTACAGAATCTTATGCCATATCATAACCCCACCTTCACCATGGGGCACTCGATTCACAACGTTAACATCAGCAAACCGCTCGCCCAAAGTCACGAATGCACTCACCCACTTTACGTTTTCTGCCCTGAAGAAAAAAAATAATAATATTAAATTGCACGAATCCAGTCAGCATGGCTGGATGGCTCAAAATGGCGCTGCAAAGCCACTTTGGTGGGAAAATGGAGGGAGAAGTCGAAACCACCTGGGAACAGCAATCAAATAACCGCCAACCGAACGACAGCCGGTGGTGGATCAGCCGGGTGCCACGGACAGACGGATTGACCAGCCGGTGCTCATGCCAGAATCTTTCGAGGGGAAGGAAAGCAAAATGGACTGTTTGGATTGAACAATTTGAGTTCGCAGTGAAAGTGAATGCTGTTGTAATCGTTCTTTGTATCCTGAGGTTAAAGTCTGACAAAATCTCAAGAGTATTTCCTCTCAGCAACAGCATGAGAAAGTTCAAACTATTTGCTGCTCGCCATCCATTCACTGCTGTTAACTCAAATGTGTCAAATAGGGTCTAGTGTTTTTGTGTGGTTTATGCCCGGACCATCACAGTAGGTGTGAGCAGAGCATGTTGAACATCTGATACATACATCCTTAGGTCTTAGGTCAGCAACAGTCTGCCTCACTGCCTGTTTCACACCCATGATCGGTGTCACACCCATGATCGGTGTCACACCCCGATCGGTGTTACACCCCGATCGGTGTCACACCCCGATCGGTTTCACTTGTCTTGTGCTTGTCTCCAACCGCCACCAGGTGTCTCATTTTTCCCCATTATCCCCTGTGTATTTATACCTGCGTTTTCTGTTTGTCTGTTGCCAGTTCAGTCTTGTATTGTCAGGTCATACCAGCGTGTTGCCCATTGTTTTCCTGTTCTCAAGTTTTTGTTTCTAGTCTTCCCGGGTTCTGACCTTTCTGCCTGTCCTGAACCTTTACTGACTCTGACCTGGTTACGAACCTCTGCCTGCCCTCGACCTGCCTTTTGCCTGCCCCTGTGTTATAATAAATAATCAGAGAATTTAACTATCTGCCTCCTGTCTGTATCTGTGTCTTATCCTGGGTCGTGATAGCCTGACAGTAAGCAGCAGATTACAGTGAAATATACGGTATATTTTTTTAAGAGAAATGCCATGACAGTGGAGGTGCAACTTAGAAATAGCCCAAAAACCCGCAACCAATACATTTTCACCCGCGACATCTGTTTTCAAAGTATCCCAATTTAGCGGGAAAACCGTGAACATGGCAACAATGCTTTCAAGACTATTCGAAACTCGAAACCTCAGAGTTAAAACATTTGACTAGCTACATTTTTGCATAGAAGTTCCTATTGGTTGATTCTGATACCACAGAACAATGAGACAGATATTTCACCGGATGTATAAATGTGAAGCATCCGGTTGGCTTTTCCACTCACTACCAAATATGGTGGTGAAAGGAAGCCCAGTGGCCGGCAGTGGGAGAAGATGGAATTGCACATGCGCACCTCACAGAGTAGGCGTTCCCTAACGGATGTACCAATAGGATCTTGTTAGCTCGTGCTTGGCTCTGCCCACCTCCTTGCTTGTTCTGCACACTATGTCTCATTTATTCACATTGTAAACGACAGGCTGTGGTCTATCTTGGTTTAGTCATAAAAAATCTTTGCTGATACTTTCCAAGTGTGAAACTTTTTGCAACAACTTTGCAATACGAAAATGGCAGAGTTCCCGAGTTGTCTTGAATTTGGCATGAGAACGAACCAAGCGCTATTGTTATATCAAAGATGGTGGATAAATGATGGCAGTTCACTCAGGCCGTTTACCATTGAATAAAATGCTAAATTCCGGTCTGCTCTCCCATAGTTCTTATTATACCCAGCCCTAACTAACAGTCCTAACTCGGCAGAAAATCTGTCAATGAGAAAGTGTCAAATTTGGTCTACAAAAAAATAATGGCCTACTTGATACCTGAGGTTTATTTGATCAAATATAAGTTTTGTAATGCTTAAGATGTTGAGTGTACTGATATACAGTGCCTTCGGAAAGTATTCAGGCCACTTGACTTTTTCCACATTTTTGTTACATTACAGCCTTACTCTAAAATGGAATAAATTGTATTTTTCCTTCATCAATCTACACACAATACCCCATAATGACAAAGCAAAAACAGGTTTTTAGAAATCTTAGCGAATGTATATATACACACACACACACACACACACACACACACACACACACATATATATTTGCTAAGATTTCTAGCAACTATCTTCAGAACAGCTCTCCAGAGATGTTCAATCAGGTTCAAGTCCAGGCTCTGGCTGGGCCACTCAAGGACATTTCGGAGACTTGTCCTGAAGCCACTCCTGCATTGTCTTGACTGTGTAATTAGGGTCGTTGTCCTGTTGGAAGGTGAACCTTCGCCCCAGTCTGAGGTCCTGAGCGAGCTGGAGCAGGTTTTCATCAAGGATCTCTTTGTACTTTGCCAGGTTTCCTGCAGATGTGACACTTGGCATTCAGGCCAAAGAGTTTAATCTTGGTTTCATCAGACCAGAGAATCTTGTTTATCATGGTCTGAGAGTCCTTTAGGTTCCTTCTGGCAAACTCCAAGCGGGCTGTCATGTACATTTTTACTGAGGAGTGGCTTCTGTCTGGCCACTCTACCATAAAGGCCTGATTGGTGGAATGCTGCAGAGATGGTTGTCCTTCTGGAAGGTTCTCCCATCTCCACAGAGGAACTATAGAGCTCTGTCAGAGTGACTATGGGTTTCTTGGTCACCTCCCTGACCAAGGATTGCTCAGTTTGGTAGGGCGGCCAGCTCTAGGAAGAGTCTTGGTGGTTCCAAACTTCTTCCATTTAAGAATGATGGAGGCCACTGTGTTCTTGGGGATCACAATGCTGTAGATATTTTTTGGTACCCTTCCCCAGATCTGTGCCTCGACACAATCCTGTCTGGGAGTTCTACGGACAATTCCTTCGACCTCATGGTTTTTGCTCCGACATGCACTGTTTAAAAGAAAATTGTAATACATTTGCAAACATTTCTAAAAACCTGTTTTTGCTTTGTCATTATGGGTTATTGTGATGTCATTATGGGGTATTGTGTGTAGATTGCTGAGGATTTTTTATTTATTTTTAAAATCCATTTTTAGAATAAGGCTGTAACGTAACAGAATGTGCAAAATGTCAAGGGGTCTGAATACTTTCCGAAGGCACTGTATTTTGGCCATATACCATAACCCCTTTGTGGCTTATTGTTTAATCATAGCAGTCAAACAAATTAAATTGACATCCATTGATGGAAAATGATCTGGCGAGTTTAACACGGGTGAATTATCTTTTCTCTTGCCATATATTTAAATTGCTTTGCTAAGTAATCTCAAAGCTTGCAATAATTCTTATATTGAGGAAACTCAAATGTAGCTTCTAACATCGTTACAAGTTACACGGAACCCAAACTGGCTGCGCCATCGTGCGCCATCGTGCATAAATGTATTTTGTCCCCCCACACAAAATGCGATCACGACACGCAGATTAAAATATCAACACAAGTTCGGAATTAATTCTATTAATTTGGGGACAGGTCGAAACGCATTAAATATTTATGGCAATTTAGCCGGTTAGCATGCACTTGTTAGCTAATTTGTCCTATTTAGCTAGCTTGCTGTTGCTAGCTAATTTGTCCTGGGATATAAACATTGAGTTGTTATTTTACCTGAAATGCACAAGGTCCTCTACTCCGCCAATTAATCCACACATAAAACGGTCAACCTAATCGTTTCTAGTCATCTCTCTTCCTTCCAGGCTTTTTCTTCTCTTTACTTTATATTATGATTGGCAACTTTCATAACTTAGGTGCATTACCGAAACTGACCTCGATCATCTTTCAGTCACCCACGTGCCTATAACCAATGAGGAGATGAGATGAGCTTCTATAAACCAATGAGGAGATGGGAGAGGCAGGACTTGCAGTGCAATCTGCGTCAGATATAGGAATGACTTCTATGCATACACTTGTTGGCGCACACAAGTAGTGTGGTGCAATAATTGAATAACATAGATTTCTAAATTGATTTTGCAATGCAAGAGGTGTAGTCAGCCTGTTACTATAATGTTCCTTCTTAATTGGCTTGTTAACGTTATAGAAAATGGTTTATTGTATAGATATGGCAACTAATCTCCTGCTGTGAAAAAAATGTTTTGCTCGTTTTCTGTCCTTTTTGGCGGTGCGGGTTTTGCGTGATCATTCCCATGAAATGTCCTATCCTGGCAACCCTGCTTGAAAGCGCGCTGTGTGTTTAGCAGGCTGCTTTTCACCGGAGCACGGATGAAACTACGGACGGAGCAGAGAGAATTTGGACCGCGAAGAGAACAAGACCCAACGTTGAACTGATTTGATAAGTGTCAGATATTAAATTAGTGGGTAGTATTAGTTAGTTTTTTAATCCCTTGATAAGTGAACGCTAGTCTCGGACATTCCCATCGCTTGCGTGCATTGATGAACACAAGACTTGACTTCACCCTGTCTCTTATGAATATTGAATTCGCGGTATGAATTGTTTGCATCTGATAGTTTGATGGGGCTTTTAAGGATTATGATGCCTCCCAAGTTACAGCTTTTGTCTATTTTGGTTTTTGGAGTGTCGATGCTCTTCATTGAAAACCAAATCCAGAAATTGGAGGAGTCGCGGGCAAAACTGGGTAAGCATTTGAACGTTGTTGTGCACACGATATTTTATAAAATATCAACATTAGTTACGTGCTAAGTGTTTGTAAACATTGTGTTTGGAGAATTACAATCATCGATTTTAGATTGGAAAGCTATCTTGGGGTTTTTGGGTAACGTTTAACTAGCTTAAGATAGCTTTCCAGCCAAGAGTGCAGTTTTGCATTCTAATCGAGCTAGCTTGCAGCTGGTTACCTAAAGGCAACTCAGTAGCTAGTTGACTGGCTACAATTTATCCCCTGTTTCCACATTTAGCTGATGTTTTCCAACAACAAACTAGTTAACTTAATACTTTTAAGTATTTACCAGAAGATACCCGAACCTACCGTTACGCTTTTTTTTACACTGAGCTGCACTAGGGTCAGAACGTAATCATGGTTTCATTAACACAAGAGATCAACATAGCAAATTGGGAGTGATGAACCAATGGAAGACCATCCCATTTCAATGACAGAAGGGGCGGGGGGCATTGGGTGATGCTAATATGGGTGAGGGACATGGCAGGATCAAAGTTGGGGAAAGATTAACTTTAGGAAAATTGCATTGCTATTGACCATTTGAAGTTCACTAGTTTCCAGTAACTGTAGTTTCCAGTAACTATAGTTTCCAGGCCATACTGGATTTACTATTGATACATAGCACTACCAAGCTGTTGCTAGAACCAACATGAGGGTGATGCAAACGTGGCTATACAAATTTACGTGGAAAAGGATCTCGGCCTTCAGACGCGATGGAGTCGGAAAACATACCTCAATGCAATATGCCACTGTACTCCAAATTGTAACTTTATCCACACTGATACATAGACAAGATTGAAATACTGCTAGTTTTCCTTGAAAAATTCCCTTTTTGTCATTATGCTAGCTAGCATTAGGTGGCTACTGCTAGCTAGCATTAGGTGGCTACTGCTAGCTAGCATTAGGTGGCTACTGCTAGCTAGCATTAGGTGGCTACTGCTAGCTAGCATGAGGTGGCTACTGCTAGCTAGCATGAGGTGGCTACTGCTAGCTAGCATGAGGTGGCTACTGCTAGCTAGCATGAGGTGGCTACTGCTAGCTAGCATGAGGTGGCTACTGCTAGCTAGCATGAAGATGAAAGTTGCTGTTTCCCGGGTAAAAATGTGCAGTGTTTCAATCTTCTCGTTACAGCTGCATTGTAACTCAGTTGGCTGGAAATCTGGGTCGTCTTGTTCAAATCAAGCTAAAGAGAGCAGGAATGGCTCTCATATCTATGCGTGAAGGGTTTTGATTTGAAGAAGCTAGCTGTCACAGCTATAGCTGTGTTGATATGTTGTTTCCCATTCCCTTAGAGGCAATTCTGCATAGGTCTGATCCAAAAGATTTCCCCTTCCAACAAATAGAATGTCAGGTTATCGTTTCACCTGGGTATGATACTGCTGCAGAGAGAACACGCCCTTATCCACATGGACAGGGCCGCTGTGGAGAGGGTCAAAAGTTTGGACATCACCGAGGACCTGTAACGGTCCCCTTCACACCGACAGCATGGTGATGAATGCTCAGAGCCTTGTTGAAGAAATTAGTCTTGGCCTCCCAATACCCTCCCTCACAAACTTACACAGATGCACCGTTGAGAGCATCCTGTCGGGCTGTATTACCGCATGGTACAGCAATTGCACCGCCTGAAACCGCCTTAAGGGTGGTGCGGTCAGCCAGACTCCTCATCGGGGGCACAATGCCCTCCAGGACATCTATAGCAGCCAGTGTCATAGGAAGGTCAAGAAGATCTTCAAGGATCTCAGCCACCCGAGCCACGGCCTGTTCACCCCGCTACCATCTAGAAGATCATCAAGGACCTCAGCCACCCGAGCCACGGCCTGTTCACCCCGCTACCATCTAGAAGATCATCAAGGACCTCAGCCACCCGAGCCACGGCCTCTGTTCACCCCGCTACCATCTAGAAGATCATCAAGGACCTCAGCCACCCGAGCCACAGCCTCTGTTCACCCCGCTACCATCTAGAAGATCATCAAGGACCTCAGCCACCCGAGCCACGGCCTGTTCACCCCGCTACCATCTAGAAGATCATCAAGGACCTCAGCCACCCGAGCCACGGCCTCTGTTCACCCCGCTACCATCTAGAAGATCATCAAGGACCTCAGCCACCCGAGCCACAGCCTCTGTTCACCCCGCTACCATCTAGAAGATCATCAAGGACCTCAGCCACCCGAGCCACGGCCTGTTCACCCCGCTACCATCTAGAAGATCATCAAGGACCTCAGCCACCCGAGCCACAGCCTGTTCACCCCGCTACCATCTAGAACACATATGTCAGAGTCAAGGCCACATCCGGCCCGCAAGAAGGTTTTTTTACGGCCCCTGGGATGATCTTGATTTATTATTAGAACCGGCCCGCAGCAAGCCGGCAGCCCGCAGATCTTTTACACGCACCAATACTACATTTCCCACAATGCAAAGGTGACGCACCGAGCAGTAGGCTGCTTCATTTCAATATTTATTGGCACAGCAGTCGTCAGCATCACAGTAAAATTAACTTTCAGATACCCATCAAAAATGGCAAAACGGAAGGTGGATACTGAGAACCGGGGGTTTCAAACAAGGTGGGAGTCGGAGTATATGTTCACGAAGGTAGCTGGAAAACCTGTGTGTCTTCTGTGTGGAGAAAGTGTGGCGGTACTGAAAGAGTATAATCTGAGACGACATTATGAAACGAAACACGCGGACAAAAACAAGAATATGGACATGGAACAAAGGCTACAAAAGGCCAGTTTTATTTTGGCAGAAGAGATCGCTAAATCAGCCCGGCCATTTACGGAGGGGGATTTCATCAAAAACTGCATGATTAAAGTTTGTGACGAAGTTTGCCCAGAAAAAAGGCAACTCTTTTTAAATGTGAGTCTGAGCAGAAACACCATTGCCGAGAGAGTAGACCAGTTGTCCATCAATCTAAAAGAGCAGCTTGTGAAAAAGGGAAAAGATTTTATTGCATATTCCTTGGCTGTGGATGAGAGCACCGACATTTCTGACATTGCCCAGTTGTCAATTTTCATCCGCGGAGTGGACTCCAACCTAAGCGTGACAGAGGAGTTTTTGGCTTTACGTCCTATGCATGGCACAACTACGGGGCATGATTTGTATGAAGAGGTGTCAAGATGTGTAAATGAGATGGAGCTGCCTTGGGAAAAACTCGTGGGTTTGACAACCGACGGAGCACCTGCGATGTGTGGACACAGGAGCGGACTGGTGGCGAAGATACGGGAAAAGATGCAAGAGGAAAACGCGACAGGTGAGCTGACAGCTTATCATTGTATCATACACCAGGAAGCGTTGTGCGGTAAAGCCTTGAAAATGGAGCATGTAATGAGCATCATCACGCGCACAGTTAACTTTATCAGAGCCAAAGGTTTGAATCACCGCCAGTTCAAGGCATTTCTGACGGAGTTAGAAACGGAGCATGGTGATTTGCCTTATCACACAGAGGTGCGATGGCTAAGCCAGGGAAAGGTGCTTCAAAGATGTTTCGAGCTTCGTGAGGAGATTTGTCTGTTCTTGGACAGCAAAGGGAAAGACACAACACAACTCCGAGACGAAATGTTTCTGTGTGAAATGGCTTTTCTGTGTGACATTACGAGTCATCTGAATGCAATAAACTTGCAGCTGCAGGGTCGGGATCGTGTCATCTCTGATATGTACAGTACAGTGAAGGCATTTAAAACCAAACTGACTCTGTGGGAGACGCAGATGCGGAAAGAAAATTTGAGCCACTTTCCCAGCTGCCAGACCATGAAAGAGAAGCTCTCTACCAGTGCGTTCCCGAGCACACAGTTGGCTGATAAAATAGGTATGCTTGCCGCTGACTTTCGACGCTGATTTGCTGACTTTGAAGCACAAAAAAGCAGGTTGGAACTGCTCGGTAACCCATTTGCTGTTGACGTGGAAAGCTCACCACCAAACCTCCAAATGGAGTTGATTGACCTCCAATGCAATGATGCACTGAGGGCAAAATATGCGGCAGTGGGTGCTGCGGAGTTCGCCCGTTTCCTCCCCGGCACAATGCCCCAGCTGCGCATCCAGGCTGCTCAAACGTTGTCTATGTTTGGCAGCACATACCTGTGTGAACAACTGTTTTCTTTGATGAACCTGAACAAAACATCACACAGAAGTCGACTTACTGCTGAACACCTCCACTCAATTCTGAGGATTTCTTCAGCTCAGAGCCTTACCCCGAACATTGATGAACTTGTGGAAAAGATGGGACACCACCAAGTATCACCCTCAACCTCAAACAAGTGAACATTACTGTGCAATCACATATTTAGAGTTTTTACTCAGTTCAAGTTTAAAAGTTAAAATTTAATATTTGTTTTCACTGCATGTTACTTCTCCTTAAACAAAGTGTTGTTTTTGATTAATAGATTTTTGCACTTTATTTTTTTGTATTTCAATCCAATTATATTTTAAAAATATTTCAGTTGAGTGGATGATAGAAAATTGCTATTATTGTTTTTTCTTTGAAGTAAATTTAGCCCACTTTTGCTAAAATAGAAAATATAGTCTACTGATGGTGCCTTGAATACCGGTTTCTTTCATTTAATGTTCATGTTATGGGGATATTTATATAAAGGAAATTTGTCTTTTGTGTCTGTTGAAAATTAAAGATTACTGACAGAGCCATAAGAAAATATTGCTTTATTTATCTGATCATATTGTAATATATTTGTTAGGTTTTCAGTAGGTTCAATTAGGTTCACTAGACTATATGCGTCATTTAAAAATTTTTCAATGAACATTCGAACAGTCCGGCCCTCGTCTTGTAGCTGATTTTTTTATTTGGCCCTCCGTCCATTTGACTTTGACACCCCTGATCTAGAAGATCATCAAGGACCTCAGCCACCCGAGCCACGGCCTGTTCACCCCGCTACCATCTAGAAGGCGGAGACAGTACAGGTGCATCAAATCCAGGATCAAGAGACCTCTATCTCCAGGCCATCAGACTAGCCAGGCCTCCGCCCAGTACCCTGCCCTGAACCTTATTTTATTGCGCTTTATTTACCTGGGCAGGTTGGTTAATAAGAACAAATTCTTATTTACAATGACGGCCAAACCCAGACGACGCTGGGCCAATTTGTGCGCCGCCCCTATGGGACTCCCAATCACTGGCCGCCCGGTTGTGATAGAGCCTGGAATCGAACCAGGGTCTGTAGTGACGCCTCTATCACTGAGATACAGTCCCTTAGACCGTTGTGCCATTCTGGAGCCCAGAACCTTAGACTCTACCCTTCCACCGCCCGGTACTGTACCCTGCCACCGCCCGGTACTGTACCCTGCCACCGCCCGGCACTGTACCCTGCCACCGCCCGGCACTGTACCCTGCCACCGCCCGGCACTGTACCCTGCCACCGCCCGGCACTGTACCCTGCCACCGCCCGGCACTGTACCCTGCCACCGCCCGGCACTGTACCCTGCCACCGCCCGGCACTGTACCCTGCCACCGCCCGGTACTCTACCCTACTGCTGCTCTATGTGCATAGAATCATTGAACACTGATCACTTTTAATGTTTACACACTGTTCTACACACTTTATATCTATATACTGTATTCTACACATGGCTCATCCAGTATAACTAACTACTGCTTGATATACACACATTTTCTATTCACATTCGGTGTATATACACACCATTCACACATATTATATTCTGGACTCTGGTAATTTCCTGCAATTCTATCCCTCTTGCCATGGGGTTTTGTACTGTGTATTTAAATACGATATTCTTGACATGGCTCCAAACCATCTCTACTACTGTACATGCCATTCTTAGTATCTCTACTGCTGTACATACCATTCTTAGTATCTCTACTGCTGTAATACCATTCTTAGTATCTCTACTGCTGTACAGTATCTCTACTACTGTACATACCATTCTTAGTATATATTTGTAAATTAATCCCGTGTTGATAGTGTCTTCAGAATGTATTCATACCCCTCGACTTATTCCACATCTTGTGTTACAGCCTGAATTCAAAATGGATTAATGACATTTTCTCTTTTTCCCAGCAACACAAAATACCCCATAATGACAAAGTGAAAACATGTTTATAGACATTTTGTAGAAGCACTTCTAACATTGACTACAGCTGTGAGTCTTTCTGGGTAAATCTCTTCAGTGCTTCCCACACCAGGATCGTTCAACATTTGCCCATTATTCCTTTCAAATTGGTTGTTGATCAAAAGCTAGAGAAACTATTTTCAGGTCTTGCCATATATTTTAAAATAGATTTAAGCCAAAACGGTAACTCGCTCACTCAGGAACATTCAGTGTCTTCTTGGTAAGCAACTCCAGTGTATATTTGACCTTGTGTTTTAGGTTATTGTCTTGCTGAAAGGTGACTTAGTCTCCCAGTGTCTGTTGGAAGGCAGACTCAACTAGGTTTTCTAGGATTTTGCCTGTGCTTAGCTCCCTTCCATTCTTTTTATTTTTTTTATTTTTTTTTATCCTGAAAAACTCCCCAGTCCTTAATGATTACAAGCATACCCATAACATGATGCAGCCACCACTATGCTTGAAGATCTGGATAGTGGTACTCGGTAATGTGTTGGATTGGATTTGCCCCAAACATAAGGCTTTGTATTCAGGACATAAAGTTTATTTCTTTGGCACATTTTCAGCAGTGTTACTTTCGTGCCTTGTTGCAAACAGGATGCATGTTTTGGAATATAAAAAAAAAAAAATTCAGTACAGGCTTCCTCCTTTTCACTCTGTCAATTAAGTTAGCATTGTGGTGTAACTACAATGTTGACCAATCCATTAAACTCTTAACTGTTTTCAAGTCACCATTGTCCTCATGGTAAAATCTCTGAGCAGTTTCCTTCCTGTCCGGCAACTGAGTTAGGAAGGACGCCTGTATCTTTGTAGTGACTGGGTGTATTCATACACCATCCAAAGTATAATTCACAACTTCACCGGGCTCAAAGGGATATTCAATGTCTGCTTTACATTATTTTTTTACCCATCTACTAATCTGTGCACTTCTTTGCGAGGTGTTGAAAAACCTCCCTGGTCTTTGTTTGAAATTCACTGCTCGCCTGAGGGACCTTTAAAATTATCTGTATGTGTGGGGTACAGAGGTGAGGTAGTCATTCAACAGCCATGTTAAACTATTATTGGACTTAGAATGAGTCCATGCAACTTGGTACGTGACTTGTTAAGCACATTTTTACTCCTGAACTTTTATTTAGGCTTACAATAACAAAGGAACTGAATACTTATTGATTCAGACATTTCAGTTTGACATTTTTTTAAATTAATTTCTTTCTCGTTAGGAGGTAGTAACACAACATCTCACTGCACCCTCTATAACATCTGCTAAACTGTGTACACGACCAATAAACTACTTGTTTTGATCATGTCTTGTCAGTTGTCTGCGAAGGCTAAGCCACAACCATCCCAAAGGATAATCTTTCCTGTTCCTCTGAAGCGGGGTAGAGACAGAGCTGCTAGTCTAGACTAGCCATAGCCGTCATGCTCCCCTTTGGCGTTATTTCATGTTGTAAGTTACATATATATTTTTTTTAAATAAGGGAGGGTGTGTGTGTGTGTGTGTGTGTGTTTGTGTGTATAAATGTAACAAACAATCGAGTATATCATGACTAATGAACCAATGAATAATGAACAGAAAGCATGTTTTTATTCCGGTCTAATTTGTATTTGTCACAAGCTTCCTAAACAACAGGTGTAGACTTAACAGTGAAGTCTTTAACTTTTCCCAACAAAACAACCAACAAAACAACAAACAACAACAACAACAACAACAAGGTTAAAAAAGATACAATAATAGAAATAGTGACCCGAGGAATAAGTGCACAGCTTTCAGTCATGTTCTGAATGTTCATTATGGATGAGATTGGGGGATCTGAAATCCAATAATACTGTAATTAATGGGATTAAATGTGGACGGCTGCTGTATCTGGAGAGGTGAAAGGTGACGAACGAGCACCAATGGGGGAATAATCCCTATCGTGCTGACAGTCTGTCACTATGGCCCAGTCTCTGACACATCAATGACTGCGTCCCAAATCACACCCTATTTCCTAATATAGTGCACTACTTTTGACCAGGGACCCCCTAGATATTTCAAACTCTGAATAGGGGTAAACTGTACAGATACTTTTACATATAGTTCTACTATGCAGGCTACCAATACAAATGGATGTTTACATTTAAAAAAATAGATTTATCTTTTTTATATGCATTTTGCTGCACAGTGACAAGTAGGTCACGCTAGTTCATGGTGTGAAACGCATTGGACCTACCATGAGCAGCTTCCTTGTGGTACTGCATATAATACATGCAGTACCACTAATACATTGCCATTAAGGCTATTGTTAAGGCCCTCCACACCAGGAAGCTGCTGACACAACCCTGGAAACAAAGAGGATTAGAATAATTGTTACTAGGTAGACAAGAAGAAGAAGCAGCAGCTTAGCCAGACCTTTATCCTCTTGTTGTCCACGTCCCTGCTGATCGTGCAACAGATTGACGTTGGGGGTAGCAGTACTTCATAAGGGGGGGGGGGGGGGTTATTCTGTCCGCAGGGACTGGTTGAGGGCAGTGTCCAAGGATTAAGTTTGAGTGGGATAGATGGTAGTAAGTAGGGCTGGGACGATACCTCAAGTTTCTGCTCTGATGGGGGTCCTAGGCTATTTGGAGGGAGAAAGAAGAGCCGGATGTCCATTTTGTGTTTGAGTAGACAATTACAGTGGCATTACCCATCATGCCAATGGGTCAACCCTTTTGACCAGATGTGATTTATCCTTTCTGATTTGAACAGGACTCATCTGCCCAGCGACGTTTGTAGAGTGCATTTTGCCATGTGCACGTTTGATCATTAGCCCCTCTTTTGTTGCTGTCTTTTAACAGTTTTTTTTGAATGGATACAGATGACACAGTGGCCATTTACCTAGGATACATGGCTGAATTCACAAGAACAACAATATATATTTATATTTGAATATGTCTTAAGTCTGGTATGTGAGCTGCAATGGGTTTTATACTTGGCAACGTTACTTAAAAAAACATTTGTATTCTAAATGTCATTGTAAAACTGAACCTAATGGGGATGTTTCCTTCGTGTCCTCAATGCATTTCCCCACTTCTTTCCACTGCAACATTAGCAAGGGCTCTCGTTGTGGAGTGGATTTTCTTGGTACCCTGGCAAGTCTCCTTGGCAAAGTGGGCTTCATGGAGGAGAAGAAAGGAGTGAGAAGGGGGGGGGGGAGAGAAGGTGGAGCGATTTGACAGACGCCCCTCACACGGTTCAGTAAAGCCCTGTTCTTTTCTGGGCCTGGTTTTCATGTCTGTTCAATTTGGATCTCTGCTCAGCAACCGTATCACGAAGACTGCAACTTTTCAGTTGAACCTGATTGGAGCCATTTTGTATCTTCATGGATGGTTGGAATCACAGCAAAAATGCTCTCTGATTTCTTGTTTTAAGTGGTGCTGAGACAGAGGGAACTTTTTAATGTTTTTGTTCCATATATTTAAAACATCAAATTTTTCTGTATTTTTTTTGAATTGTTTTAACTGTTCTAGGGTTAGGCTATTATTGCTGCACGACGAAGTTATCTCTGCGAATCATTGTAATGTTTGTGTCAATTAATCCTGTAAGGGATGGGTTGTCAACTGGCGATTAGACACGGAAATAAAATACAAATTCATCAAATAATAATTTTACAAACCTTATCTGTTGTCCTACAACTTGCCAGCCCCAAAATAAGGTTTTGTATCTGTGTAACTGATTTTTAATGATTCATGTTTTTGCTCACTCTGTAGCCAATCGTCTGAGTCCACTGGGAGTAAGTTTGGTTTGTGATTGGCAGCACATCCATTATGATACTGGTTAGCTGAGTGATGAATGGAGGTGCGTGTGTGTGTGTGTGTGTGTGTGTGTGTGTGTGTGATTAATACGACTGCAGCAGGACTATAGTCTTTCTGACTGTCAATATTCATCTTTTTATCAGGAGGCAGGGCTTTCGTGTTAATCAGCAGTGCTTTGATAAACGAGCTGCCGGTCAAACTGCCAATGTAGTGGTGAGGAGAGCGATGCCAGGCCAGACCACACATTCTACTTCGACAGGACTTCTTATTCTGCTGCTGTGGGCACACTACCAAACTGGCACACCACGATGAGAGTTCAGGTTTGATTTCTTCCTCTCAGCCTTGTGCAGTTTAGACTGGATGGACGGATGGACGGACGGACAGACAGAGACCGACCGAGACAGACGGCGAGTGGAGGATGGTCATCATTCTCTTTTTAGAAACAAATGACTCCGGTCTTATTGTAGATTTAGGGTGTTTTGTCAAGTAACAAAGCCTAACACTTCCCCTTTCTAGGCAGATATGAGTAATTCATCTAAACTAGAGTGGAAGTGAGTGCATGAGCACTATGGAAGACATGGTACCCTAAATAATGAGTCCCTGATGGAAAAGAAAGGAAGAGTGAATGCCTCTTCGCCCTGTCTCAGCTGAAGGCATGCTGATTCCTGTCTCAAACACTCTGCATGGCCCCGAATGCCTCCTCTCCCTGTCTCAGCTGACTTCTTCCTGACTAACTCTGTATGTCCATGTACACATTCACTATCCCTCAATTAGGAATGTGACACATCATTTTTTTTTTCTTAACGTTTAATCTATTTTTTTTATTTAGTATTTTTAAATCTGGTTTTCTTGTAAAATGATAAATGATTGCATTCCACATGAATTCACAATGCTGCTGGTGTAACGGATGTGAAACGGCTAGCTTAGTTAGCGGTGGTGCTGGTGTAACGGATGTGAAACGGCTAGCTTAGTTAGCGGTGGTGCTGGTGTAACGGATGTGAAACGGCTAGCTTAGTTAGCGGTGGTGCTGGTGTAACGGATGTGAAACGGCTAGCTTAGTTAGCGGTGGTGCTGGTGTAACGGATGTGAAATGGCTAGCTTAGTTAGCGGTGGTGCTGGTGTAACGGATGTGTAACGGCTAGCTTAATTAGCGGTGGTGCTGGTGTAACGGATGTGTAACGGCTAGCTTAATTAGCGGTGGTGCTGGTGTAACGGATGTGAAACGGCTAGCTTAGTTAGCGGTGCAGCGCTAAATAGCGTTTCAATCTGTGACGTCACTTGCTCTGAGACCTTGTAGTAGTGGTTCCCCTTGCTCTGCAAGGGCCGCGGCTTTTGTGGAGCGATGGGTAACGATGCTTCGTAGGTGACTGTTGTTGATGTGTGCAGAGGGTCCCTGGTTCGCGCCCGGGTATGGGCGAGGGGACGGTCTAAAGTTATACTGTTACACTGCTAGCAACAATATGGGTCTCATGGTGCATCCCGTTCAGATGGTTGCACATTGCACCTGTACTACCATTTGACTCACAATGCTGTGTATTTTCTCCATGCACTTCCTATCGCTGAGTCTACCATTTGAAATTACACAACCCAGGCCTTTTATAGCCTATTATCTTGTTGGGCTATAACACAGAAAGTTATGTTTTGTGATAACTGCACAGTGATTTTAATTTTGTGGAGGCAAACATTTTCTTGATAAGGTTCCCAATTTTAGTTTAAACGTTCACACCCCTACCTTCCATCTCAATCTCAGCTGGGTGTCCCCATTCACTATCCCTCAATCTCAGCTGGGTGTCCCCATTCACTATCCCTCAATCTCAGCTGGGTGTCCCCATTCACTATCCCTGCTGGGTGTCCCCATTCACTATCCCTCAATCTCAGCTCGGCGTCCACATTCCATTACGTCATCAGCAACTTGACTGATTTTAATGTTGTATAATAGGCTAGTCATTGAGTGGTGAAACAGGCTACGTGGCAGATTCTGCAGGCGTTTCATCTGAGATATCCTTCTAACCTGTTTTTTATTTAATTTATTTATTTTTATTCAAAACTATTTTTTTTTGGGGGGGGGACTTTAATAAGATACATGAGTAGTTCTGCTGTATAATGCTTAGGCATGGATCTCTGAGTGTATGTTTCTCTGAATGCATTCAAATTTCGTCTGGTGAATTCCTTTTATAGTTTGGGCCTTTAAAAAAAAAATTAAAATAGTTTAGTAATTTGTCAAATGTATCTATAATTAATCATGCCCTTGCAGCCAGGCTACCGTACTGAATTAATTACCTATCACACTCCAGACAGTCCAATTCACGATCAGGACTCTCGACTAGGAGCGCCACGACTGTGATTCTGAACTTGTTCCACTTCCTGCTATTACTGGTGGGGAACAACAAACGGTTTGTGCTCCAACATGACCCGGGACAGGACAGCTATATTGATCCAGAGAAGAGGGAAGTGATGGTGGTGATAAGGAGAGGGAGATCATAGAGATTACAGTGGCCTTCTCTTTCACTGGCTGACATCCGATCGCATCGCTTCTACAGGGCTACCCTGTGTCTGTTCGCTTCTACAGGGCTACCCTGTGTCTGTTCGCTTCTACAGGGCTACCCTGTGTCTGTTCGCTTCTACAGGGCTACCCTGTGTCTGTTCGCTTCTACAGGGCTACCCTGTGTCTGTTCGCTTCTACAGGGCTACCCTGTGTCTGTTCGCTTCTACAGGGCTACCCTGTGTCTGTTCGCTTCTACAGGGCTACCCTGTGTCTGTTCGCTTCTACAGGGCTACCCTGTGTCTGTTCGCTTCTACAGGGCTACCCTGTGTCTGTTCGCTTCTACAGGGCTACCCTGTGTCTGTTCGCTTCTACAGGGCTACCCTGTGTCTGTTCGCTTCTACAGGGCTACCCTGTGTCTGTTCGCTTCTACAGGGCTACCCTGTGTCTGTTCGCTTCTACAGGGCTACCCTGTGTCTGTTCGCTTCTACAGGGCTACCCTGTGTCTGTTCGCTTCTACAGGGCTACCCTGTGTCTGTTCGCTTCTACAGGGCTACCCTGTGTCTGTTCGCTTCTACAGGGCTACCCTGTGTCTGTTCGCTTCTACAGGGCTACCCTGTGTCTGTTCGCTTCTACAGGGCTACCCTGTGTCTGTTTGCTTCTACAGGGCTACCCTGTGTCTGTTCGCTTCTACAGGGCTACCCTGTGTCTGTTCGCTTCTACAGGGCTACCCTGTGTCTGTTCGTTTCTACAGGGCTACCCTGTGTCTGTTTGCTTCTACAGGGCTACCCTGTGTCTGTTCGCTTCTACAGGGCTACCCTGTGTCTGTTCGCTTCTACAGGGCTACCCTGTGTCTGTTCGCTTCTACAGGGCTACCCTGTGTCTGTTTGCTTCTACAGGGCTGCCCTGTGTTTGTTTGCTTCTACAGGGCTGCCCTGTGTCTGTTTGCTTCTACAGGGCTGCCCTGTGTCTGTTTGCTTCTACAGGGCTGCCCTGTGTCTGTTTGCTTCTACAGGGCTGCCCTGTGTCTGTTTGCTTCTACAGGGCTGCCCTGTGTCTGTTTGCTTCTACAGGGCTGCCCTGTGTCTGTTCGCTTCTACAGGGCTACCCTGTGTCTGTTCGCTTCTACAGGGCTACCCTGTGTCTGTTCGCTTCTACAGGGCTACCCTGTGTCTGTTCGCTTCTACAGGGCTACCCTGTGTCTGTTCGCTTCTACAGGGCTACCCTGTGTCTGTTCGCTTCTACAGGGCTACCCTGTGTCTGTTCGCTTCTACAGGGCTACCCTGTGTCTGTTCGCTTCTACAGGGCTACCCTGTGTCTGTTCGCTTCTACAGGGCTACCCTGTGTCTGTTCGTTTCTACAGGGCTACCCTGTGTCTGTTTGCTTCTACAGGGCTACCCTGTGTCTGTTCGCTTCTACAGGGCTACCCTGTGTCTGTTCGCTTCTACAGGGCTACCCTGTGTCTGTTCGCTTCTACAGGGCTACCCTGTGTCTGTTCGCTTCTACAGGGCTACCCTGTGTCTGTTCGCTTCTACAGGGCTACCCTGTGTCTGTTCGCTTCTACAGGGCTACCCTGTGTCTGTTCGCTTCTACAGGGCTACCCTGTGTCTGTTCGCTTCTACAGGGCTACCCTGTGTCTGTTTGCTTCTACAGGGGTGCCCTGTGTCTGTTTGCTTCTACAGGGCTGCCCTGTGTCTGTTTGCTTCTACAGGGCTGCCCTGTGTCTGTTCGCTTCTACAGGGCTACCCTGTGTCTGTTCGCTTCTACGGGGCTACCGTATCTGTCTGCCTAGTTCTGTGTGCTGCCTTGAGCTTCAATTCTTTATTTCGGGTTACTTTGCTAAAATACTCTCAGAAAATCTTAAAAAAAAAAAAATCCTTTCTGAGCTTTGGAGGATGGTATTTTAGATATGGGCAGATCCTTGTAAAAGGACGCATGAGCATCAACATGTGAAGTCAACTCTGGTGTCAAATGAAACCGAAGAGTCAATTTAAGGCATACATTTCTCAACCATTTTCTATCCTAAATGTGAGTAAGTCTTTGATTCTTGGGTCAAACTAATGGAAAAGGGGTCTTTTTAGAAAACGTCTACTAGTAAACAGTCTTAAAGGGTATTGGAAATACATCAACACACCATTTTGAAGTAAAGACCCCTGACAACTATTTTGGTTCGGACCAGCCTTGATTTGGCCCAAACAGACTTCTAGATTTGGTTCAGTCCAGATCTGAACCAATCATAGATATTTGGAGAGCACAATATGTTACAGGCGAGCACAGTAACGTATAGTTCATTACAGAGTGGAGTACCACACGAGTTGAGTACACTGTAATATTCTGAACTATACTGTACTTTAATGTCTAAACTTGTGAATGATCTAGGATTGGTTCAGATTTGGTCCTGACTAACCCAATTTGATCTTGCTTGGGGGCGGAGCTCATTAAAATAATAGAATAATAACCGAATATGCGATTAACCACTTATTTCCACAGACTGGTCATGTGGAGTGTAGTCTCTGTTGTTTAATTAGTACATAGTTAAAACCTGCATTTCAAGATGGGATCCAGCCTAAGTCACTAGAAATTAGCCTTTTTAAAGCTGATATGAATAAAGATGTATTTTTTGCGTGTTTCAATCACCTTTTTTGGACCTCACCAGTTTCTCTGAGGGTCATAAGCAAACAAGGAAAATGCTTCTTGTGGCTGGTGATTTTAATGCAGGGAAACTGAAATCTGTTTCACCTCATTTTATTATTACCTCGTACCCCCCTGCACATCGACTAGGTACTGCTACTCCCCGTATATAGCCAAGTTAATTTTAAAGTTGTAATTGCTATTCATGATTTACTGTGTAGTTATTCCTCAATGCACTTTTCAAAAAAAAAAAAAAAATATATTTTTTAAAATCTGCGTTGTTGTAAAAGGACCTATAAAATAAGCCTTTCTCAATTAGTCTTCACCTGTTGTTTATGAAGCGTGTGACGAATAGGACTTGATTAGCTTCTGCTCGTCTTGTGTTAGGGGCCGATTGTGCTACACCTAAACAGATGGTGGGATGTCTTGGTCCACAGGGGAAAGTCTTGGTTCATTTCATGATGTAGCCTCATAGGGGGGGGGGGGGGGGGGGGGGAAGTCTGCGTTTTCCAGTTGAAGACATAGTAGGGGGCATGTGCTGTAGCACCAGCCTGTCCAAAGCCCCATTTCCCCAAAGCATTGCATCGTGGGCACATCTCTATAACTGATGATTTTTCCTGCAAAGGATTAGACTAAATGTAAATCTCTCTCTCTTTCTCTCTCTCTGCTTATTTTACCCATTGTGATATTGCTGTTTGGTACCCCGCTCTCTCTCTCTCATGCTTATTTTACCCACTGTGATATTGCTGTTTGGTACCTCTCTCTCGCTCTCGCTCTCGCTCTCGCTCTCTCTCGCTTATTTTACCCACTGTGATATTGCTGTTTGGTACCTGTCGCTTTGTTTCAAGCGTAACATCAGCTGCTGCCGGATGATTTGTCCTTTCTCCCACTGAGGTGGGCGGCCTAGTGGAAACAGAACCATTACACTCTTTGCTAAACTTAAGAAATGCACACCTTTTTTGGGGGTTTGATTTGACTAAGAATTACAAAAAATAAAACATTTTTTTTAGGAAGAACAAAGCCGCAATGGATTTGTCATTGAGGCTAGGTTACTGAAATTAGCGTGGAAAATGCTGATGTCTGTTGTTGACGTCCCAGTTTTTCTTACCAATTTGAGTGAGCCAGTGAGTTGGACCGTAGATTCTACTTTTCTTAAAGCTTGGGCAGTAGCATCACTAAGCCAAAGCCTATTGGATTGAACACAAATCTGCTATGGTGAACCACTGAGGTGGTTACTGAAAGTACTCTATCTGGGACGCAGCAAGTAAAATATGTCTGTGACAGCTGCTCAAATGATTTACGAGGTTGTGATTGGCCGTACCTCTATTTATGCCATCTGCTCTGTCTGTAGAACAGCATGGGAGCCTGCATACACCACATTATCCCATCTGCTCTGCCTGTCTGTAGAACAGCATGGGAGCCTGCATACACCACATTATCTCATCTGCTCTGTCTGTAGAACAGCATGGGAGCATGGCCTGCATACACCACATTATCTCATCTGCTCTGTCTGTAGAACAGCATGGGAGCATGGCCTGCATACACCACATTATCCCATCTGCTCTGTCTCTGTAGAACAGCATGGGAGCCTGCATACACCACATTATCCCATCTGCTCTGTCTGTCTGTAGAACAGCATGGGAGCCTGCATACACCACATTATCCCATCTGCTCTGTCTGTAGAACAGCATGGGAGCCTGCATACACCACATTATCCCATCTGCTCTGTCTGTAGAATAGCATGGGAGCATGGCCTGCATACACCACATTATCCAAATTGTAATGTCACTGTGTGTGGTGCAAATACTGGTTCTCCAATGTACTAGGAAAATATATGAAAGTTTTCATATGTAATAATTAATGTAAGATCCGTGGGTGTGCCTTGAATCTTTTTTGCAGCAATCTCCCATTGTCATCATCAGTCTGCAGCAATAGATGCGTATTCAATTAGTGTACGAGCACACACAGTAGTCTAGCTCCAGGAAAACACCAAACTGTAGGTCAATGTTATGAGACTGACAACATCATTAATTAAAACACCTGTTTTTAGTTATAGATTTGGCTGCGACGGATAATTTGATCATTTGAAGCATGCGGCTTGAATTGATTAGTCCTATTAATCGTCATTAAATCAATACAATGTGTCCTAGCTCCTAGTGTCCCAAATGACACCCTATTCCCGTTGTTGTGCACGAAGCCCATAGGGTTCTGGTCAAAAGTAGTGCACTATGTAGGGATTAGGGTGCCATTTGGGATACATTCAGGTCTACTTGTTTCACTTGCTATTGTCTTGTTGGGTTTGTGATTCATATGCTATGCTGCAGATATTTAACGGGGGGGAGAGGGCGAGTTAAGGAGGGAGGGAGAAATGAAATCAAATACTTTCTCTCTTTAGCAGCGCCTTGTAGTGATAAATAATTCAGGGAGAAGTCCATGGGGGACGTTGTTAAAAGTGAACTCATCTCTGACAATAAGATGCAGTTCCCTATGTTGGTGTAGGCTACAGTAAGCAGAGGTAAGCTATAGGACCTTACGGTACGATATTATCACGATACTTCGGCGCCGATATGATTTGTCGCGATTGGTGATTTATTTGATGTTCCAATTATATTGCTCCCTATATAAATATAACGTCTGCTGCAGAGAGACGAGAGAGCGTGACGAAACGAGCTTTGATCAATCCAGGAAATAAGGTCTGAAAAGATGACGAACAAGCGAGAGGGTGAAATCGAGACTTGGAGTCAAATATCGATATACCAAAAAATAAATATTGATTTTTTTTTTTTTTTCCCCCCCCAATTCTGCTAAGTGTTTACAGTCTTGGGATGTAATATCTGAAATAATACTATTCATTTCAACTGGATCTTATCAGTACATTTTCTTACAAAATGGTATTTAAATCCCTCCTATGTTTTTTTTAAAATCACACTATTTGAGTGTATGGAAGCCATCTTTTCCGCCAGCTGTCCCTATGTTGAGCAGGTGTGTAAAATCTCCCTTCCATGCAGGGTTTCTCCAATCTGTTCGCTGTCCGTACATTCTGTACCTCCCCAAGATGGCGCTCCATCTCTCCCAGGTGAACCTGCCATCTGATTTATCACCTGGATCCATTTGCCCCTTGAATATGCATTTCAACTTTGACCCCGTTGTTGCGATCTTGGTCATGGTAACCTGACCGTGACGTTGGATCAAGATTGAAATTCCACCGACAGAATGCACTGCTTCCATTTCTTCATTCCGAACTGTAAGATAGCTTATTTTTTATTTTTTTTGCTCGCTGTACTTGTCAATAACTAACTTGTAATGTGTTAATTTTCCACATATGGTAAATAGAAAATTGGCTATAGTTAAACTGAAAAAGTTGTCAGATATACAGTGCCTTGCGAAAGTATTCGGCCCCCTTGAACTTTGCACTATGTGTTCTTGTAATTTTATATGAGCTATCTAGCCAGTTGGACAGCTGACAAGCTAGCAAAGAACCAAAACATTGTCTAAAATATAGCTTTAATCGCTCAGACAAACCGGTAGGATAGTCAAACCGTATGCCTGCTGACAGAACTTAGCATCTCTGAACAGTGTTGGCAGTCATTCTCTTTTGTGTATCACACTGTAAAGCCCATGTCGTCAGCCACTCAGCCTTGTTAAAATACCCCAAACCACAAGGTGGTGGTAGTGTTTGGCAATGCATGTCTGTGTGTGGTGTTTCGCTTATGGTCTAGATTCCAATGCTAGCTTTCTTGCTATTTTGTAGAAAGTCATGGTTGATACTAGCCGGATGGCCACAGCTAGATGACTACCTAGCAAGATGACAAAATATATTTAATTCCCTCTCCATAATCCCATAGCGCCAGTCCATAGCCAAATGTTTGGCTACGCGAGTGTGCCATCGTGCGCTATCGTGCGCTATCGTGCATACATTTATTTTGCTCCCCCACACCAAACGCGATCATGACACGCAGGTTAAAATATCAAAACAAACTCTGAACCAATGACATTAATCTGGGGACAGGTCGAAAAATCATTAAACATGTATGGCAATTTAGCTAGTTAGCTTGCACTTGCTAGCTAATGTTAATTTGGCCGTTTAGCTAGCTTGCTGTTGCTAGCTCATGCTAATTTGTCCTGGGATATAAACATTGCGTTATTTTACCTGAAATGCACAAGGACCTCTACTCCAACAAGGACCTCTACTCCAACAAGGACCTCGGCCAACCGAATTGTTTCTAGTCATCTCTCCTCCCAGGCTTTTTCATCGTTTAACTTATGTTGATCGCATCTAAAATTTCATTGTATTACCACGACGACCGGCAAAACAGTTCGTCTTTCAGTCACCCACGTGGGTATAACCAATGAGATGGCACGTGGGTACCTGCTTCTATAAACCAATGAGGAGATGGGAGAGGCAGGGCTTGCAGTGCGATCTGCGTCTGAAACAGGAAGGAGTTCTATTTTAGCTCTTGGCATCGTAGATGCTCGTTGGCGCAATAATTGAATAACAAGGATTTCTAAATGTATTTTGCGACGCACGCTAGCTAGCCAGTGGCGTGTGTTTTTATTAGGGATCCCCAGCAGTTACTCTTCTTGCGGTCCAAACACATCAAGACACTTACTGTACATAAAAAAACACAAATAAAACAGTACATCATAACTTTGTTCCACCACTACAGATCTACTACACAAAATGCACGATACCACCATAGAATAATGTGTGTGTGTGTATACCTTAAATCTGATTCTACTGCTTGCATCAGTTACCTGATGTTGAATAGAGTTCCATGTAGTCATGGCTCTATTTAGTACTGTGGAATAGAGTTCCATGTAGTCATGGCTCTCTGTAGTACTGTGGAATAGAGTTCCATGTAGTCATGGCTCTATGTAGTACTGTGGAATATAGTTCCATGTAGTCATGGCTCTATGTAGTACTGTGGAATAGAGTTCCATGTAGTCATGGCTCTATGTAGTACTGTGGAATAGAGTTCCATGTAGTCATGGCTCTATGTAGTACTGTGGAATATAGTTCCATGTAGCCATGGCTCTATGTAGTACTGTGGAATAGAGTTACATGTAGTCATGGCTCTATTTAGTACTGTGGAATAGAGTTCCATGTAGTCATGGCTCTATGTAGTACTGTGGAATAGAGTTCCATGTAGTCATGGCTCTATGTAGTACTGTGGAATAGAGTTCCATGTAGTCATGGCTCTATGTAGTACTGTGGAATATAGTTCCATGTAGTCATGGCTCTATGTAGTACTGTGGAATAGAGTTCCATGTAGTCATGGCTCTATGTAGTACTGTAGAATAGAGTTCCATGTAGTCATGGCTCTATGTAGTACTGTGGAATATAGTTCCATGTAGTCATGGCTCTATGTAGTACTGTGGAATAGAGTTCCATGTAGTCATGGCTCTATGTAGTACTGTAGAATAGAGTTCCATGTAGTCATGGCTCTATGTAGTACTGTGGAATATAGTTCCATGTAGTCATGGCTCTATGTAGTACTGTGGAATAGAGTTCCATGTAGTCATGGCTCTATGTAGTACTGTGGAATAGAGTTCCATGTAGTCATGGCTCTATGTAGTACTGGGCGCCTCCCATAGTCTGTTCTGGACTTGGGGACTGTGAAGAGACCTCTGGTGGTATGTCTTGTGGGGTATGCATGGCGTACCTGAGCTGTGTGCTAGTAGTTCAGCTTGGTGCATTCAACATGTCAATACGTCTCACAAATACAAGTAGTGATGAAGTCCATCTCTTCAATATGAGCCAGGAGAGACTGACATGCGTATTATTGTTAGCTTTCTGTGTGTATCCAAGGCCAGCTGTGCTGCCCTGTTATGAGCCAAAAAGTCCCTCTTTGTGGCACACGACTGAACAGTAGTCCAGGTGCAACAAAACAAGGACCTGCCTTGTTGATAGTGTTGTTAAGAAGGTAGAAACTAGGGCCTGTAGGACCTGCCTTGTTGATAGTGTTGTTAAGAAGGTAGAAACTAGGATCTGCCTTGTTGATAGTGTTTTTAAGAAGGTAGAAACTAGGGCCTGCCTTGTTGATAGTGCTGTTAAGAAGGTAGAAACTAGGGCCTGTAGGACCTGCCTTGTTGATAGTGTTGTTAAGAAGGTAGAAACTAGGATCTGCCTTGTTGATAGTGTTTTTAAGAAGGTAGAAACTAGGGCCTGCCTTGTTGATAGTGCTGTTAAGAAGGTAGAAACTAGAGCCTGTAGGACCTGCCTTGTTGATAGTGTTAAGAGGGTAGAGCAGCTCTTTATTATGGACAGACTTCTCCCCATCTTAGCTACTGTTGTATCAATATGTTTTGACCATGACAGTTTACAATCCAGGGTTACTCCAAGCAGTTTAGGTACCTCAACTTGCTTAATTTACACATTATTCATTCATATTTTTATTTATGGGTTAGGGTTTAGTGAATGATTTGTCCCAAATACAACTTTTTGAAATATTTAGGATTCACTTATTCTTTGCCACCCATTCTGAAACAGCTGACTGAACTGACTGAAGCTCAACTCAAAGCCGGCAAAGATTGAAAACAGTAAGCAGACCCTGGGGAATTCCTGATTCTACCTGGATTATGTTCCTAACGACCTGTGTGCTGTTAGACAGGTGGTTAGTAAAGATCTTTAGCCACAATATTTTATTTTTATGTTACTAGTCAGTTAAGAACAAATTCTTATTTACAATGACTGCCTGGGAACAGTGGGTTTAACTGCCTTGTTCAGGGGCAGAACGACAGATTTTTACCTTGTCAGCTCGGGGATTCGATCTAGCAACCTTTCGGTTACTGGCCCAACGCTCTAACCACTAGGCTACCTCTTACAAACTCAGCCAACTGAACATCTTAGCAAAAGTCTATCTAACTGGCTAGCCAGTCTCTCCACACAGCTTGTCCATTTCATGAAACCTTCATAAATAATTATGTTTTTAATTAGATTTTTCCAACATGCCAATGTTTAGAAATCTGCCTTTTTGGCTATGCACTCCCCTCAATGGGATATATATACACACACCAAAGTTTTTCATTTTTATTAAAGTTGTGATTTTGCGTGCAAATGTAACATCCATCACGCTGGAATCGCCCATAGATGGTTCCAAAATTCTGGTTAAAAAGATACCGCAAACAGGAGGGACAACCTGGGCTTTGTCGTGTTCAGTTGCAAAGTGTTTTAAAACATTTGGTTGCAGTGTGACCTAATGAACACGTTTGATGAGACTGTGTTAGAATCAGTGTGGTTTAGTCAGCAACAGTTTCACTGGGGCACAACACATCCATACAGTACTAACAGAGTTTAGACCAAGAAACACATTTTCTCATCGAGTGAAAATAGACCCTCTCTGCAGGAGAGAGAGGGAGGTGACTTTGCTGAGCTATTCTCTCAGAGATTCCATTATCAAACGTTTCACTGACTGAATTCGCATGTCTGCTGCTGTTTTTGATTCCTGCCTGTCCTTGAACGCTATCAAGTATCAGAGGAATGAATGGGAGGTGAGTACACCTGAATGATTTATGATAAAACGGAGAGCATTTCAAGTTTAATAACATTTTTAGCTTGCCTTATCGGATATTGACAATCTTAATCAGCAGCACAAAAGGTGATCTTGAATAATGGTCATGTAAGCTAAGCATTGGCAGCCATGGGTAAAGGCCTAAATGCCATCTGTGCAGATGCTGTTTACATTAGCTCACTATTATTATGTGAGATTATTATTATTATGATGGATTATTCTCCCGAGTGCCTCAGCGCTCTTAAGGAACTGCATCTCGGTGCTAGAGGCGTCACTACAGACACCCTGGTTCGAATCCAGGCTGTATCACAACCGGCCGTGATTGGGAGTCCCATAGGGCGGCGCACAATTGGCCCAATGTTGTCCGGGTTTAGCCTGTGTAGGCTGTCATTGTAAATAAGAATTTAACTGACTTGCCTCGTTAAATAAAGATAAAATAAAATGTAGATTTATAAAACAGTCTCTCCTCTCTTGGTCTCTGTGTCTCTCTCCACATGGGTGGCAGACCTCTCTCCCTTCCAAGTGGGTTGAGTGTAGACTTTTTGGCCCATTTCCACACTAATAGACAAAGACGCGGTTGTGTAGCTAAAGCTTTGTTCATGCAGCATTCATGAATGAGAAAGTTAAATGGACTTAGCTTGGTGAAATGTGGCCAATAGGAACGCAATAAAATATTATGAATGAAACTAAATGTGATCAGACTTGAATTGGTTGTGTTTTTTTGTTTGTTTTTGCACGTTCCCCCCCCCCCCTATGGTCAGTGCTGCTGAGGCCTAACCCCCCCCCCATGGTCAGTGCTGCTGAGGCCTAACCCCCCCCCCCCATGGTCAGTGCTGCTGAGGCCTAACCCCCCCCCCCCCCCCCCCCATGGTCAGTGCTGCTGAGGCCTAACCCCCCCCCATGGTCAGTGCTGCTGAGGCCTAACCCCCCCATGGTCAGTGCTGCTGAGGCCTAACCCCCCCCCCCCCATGGTCAGTGCTGCTGAGGCCTAACCCCCCCATGGTCAGTGCTGCTGAGGCCTAACCCCCCCCCCATGGTCAGTGCTGCTGAGGCCTAACCCTCACCCCCCCATGGTCAGTGCTGCTGAGGCCTAACCCCCCCATGGTCAGTGCTGCTGAGGCCTAACCCCCCATGGTCAGTGCTGCTGAGGCCTAACCCCCCCATGGTCAGTGCTGCTGAGGCCTAACCCCCCATGGTCAGTGCTGCTGAGGCCTAACCCTCACCCCCCCATGGTCAGTGCTGCTGAGGCCTAACCCCCCCCCCCTCAAGGTCAGTGCTGCTGAGGCCTAACCCCCCCCCCCCCCCCCCATGGTCAGTGCTGCTGAGGCCTAACCCCCCCCCCCCATGGTCAGTGCTGCTGAGGGCTATGGTTGCTCAGTGGACCAGATGAGAAACCACCCAGTGTATTTCAGTAGCTGTGAGGACCTGAAGATAGCGTTCAGTCCAGCAGACTGCTATGTCTTGTCTCAGAATTGAAAAAAAACACTCACTTGTTAGCAACAAATATCTTTCATTTCGGTTTATGTATAAAATGTTAAACTCCCGATATTCCAGTAAGAGAATATCAAAAGGGTAATACGATCCCCTGCTGTTTTAAAAAAAAAATGATCTGAATGACTGCTCCCTTGATTAGTCATAAAATATCTTCATTATTGTAGAAGTGAGTAGCTTGCATAGCGTGTCTTGTACCCCACCCCTTTCAAGGTTAAAGACATGCATGAATTACTATACAGTTCTGACAGAACTAGACAAACTATTGACCGTTCTGTCAAACCTGCCCTTTTTCCTCTGTCCGTAGATAAAGGCTATTTCTAGTGAAGTGTAACTTGGATGTTGGCTAACAGTGTTTTCCACAAGAACACAGAGTAAGTGGCCGGCCACACAGAGTAAGTGGCCGGCCACACAGAGTAAGTGGCCGGCCACACAGAGTAAGTGGCCGGCCACACAGAGTAAGTGGCCGGCCACACAGAGTAAGTGGCCGGCCACACAGAGTAAGTGGCCGGCCACACAGAGTAAGTGGCCGGCCACACAGAGTAAGTGGCCGGCCACACACATATATATATATATATATATATATTAAATAAGAAAAACAACAACATTTGGATGTTGTAAGTCCACAACAACGCTTAAACCACATCAGGCGACCACCACCTTTGTGGTCTGGGAAAAATCAGTGTGTGGTTACCCTTTTATTTAAAGTGTGCACCTAGGGTGTTTTTGTAGTGAACATATGATGGTAGAGTTTACATAACAAATACCAGAGGTTGGCTGAATAGTGAAATCTGTACTTAAGTAAAAGTAACCCTCTTAAGAAACTACTCAAGTAAGAGTAAAAAAAAAAAAAAAAAAACTAAATTTTGTTTTTACACCTTTTGGTATTATTTTGACAGCAAACGATAACAACTTAGTGCAATTTATTTGTATTATTTATACCCGCCAGCACCATCTTGCAGATGTCCACCAGCACAGGTAGGCTGTACAGTTTCAATTACAGTCTTATTCAAAGTTGACTTAGAGTGGAACTGACAACATTTTAACTACTTTGCAGATATGAAACAGACAATCATAATATCAGTCAAACATGTCAAAGTCCCAGTTTTGTTACAAAACCAACTGAAAGGTTTTAAAAATAGATTCTATTTGCCTCAACATTTCATGACGTGCACTAAGGCATTGTTGACAGAATATATGGATACAGTTTCATTCATGACTAATGTAATTCACCAATACATTTCTTGGTAGTGCAAAATATATTGCTATCAGGTTGTCAGTCACAGCTGGCCTGGTACATGTGTTGCTGCCTCCATTCGGGATGCACTGTTTCAGTTCCAATGGCTCAATATTTTGGATAAAAACAGGACAAAATGTAATTAGGGCTGACCAATGTCAATACAGTCAAACTAGCAAAGGCAATGATCACAAGTCAGTCATAACGTGGCTAATAGTCTAGCGCATCTATTTCTGTAGCAAGCTAATAACACGGAGCCTAACGTTAGCTAGTTAGCTGCTAGGAGGATATCATGTCATTGGGGGAGTGGGTGAGTGATTGACTTTCCCTTCATATAGTTTTTTTGGGGTAGCTATACGGTACACAGCTAGAGATGCAGGTGGGATTTGGTTAGCTAGCGAGAACTTAAACGACTTATCTAGTTAGCCAGCCTTACCAGCTCTGCTAGGGTGAGTAAAATGGTCAGAATGAGGTGTTCTCTCATTTGTGTCTGGAAGTAGCAAGCTAGCCGATTTTAGCCAGTTAGTTTTGGGTGCTTAGTTGGGACATGAATGCGTTGTTTGTCAGGCAAGCTGCAGAAGGACAAGTAGGCTATGATTCCCCATCTTTTATCAGTGCAATTTTTGATGGCTCAAACTGAAAAAGTTTGAGGGTTTATTGAATGTTCCTTCGTTATATTTTAGCTCATCTTTCTCTGGCTAACATTAGTTGATGGATCTTTTTGTTGCATAACTGAGGGAGAGAGGGCCTACCCTTTTTTTTTTCATGGTTGTTTGATCAATAGGACTGTAATGTTCCCAAATGTAAGAGGACTCCCAAGTGGTATTGACATATTTGCAGAAATCCTTCCAGGTGTATCTAACAAGATGCCCAGCGCTTAAAGGCAAGCTTCCTTCACCCTCTCTCCTCACCCGCAAAATATTAATTGCATCTCGTGCCCTACACTGGTCTGTTAATTATGACTGGCAACACGATTGTGTGTGTGTTGTCTTTCGTTATGATTAAACTATGCTGTTATGGAAAAATACAATTTGCCCGTAGCGTCTTTCCTATACAGATTTAAATTGCTGCTCTATTTCTATAAAAACATTTTGATTTCAAAGGTTTAAAAAGGAACAGTACTTTTTTTTTGGGGGGGGGGGGGGGGGTTCGATCCGGTTTAGAAATGTATTTTGCTGGTCGGAACAGTGGAATGGAACAAACACATCATGGTTCTGTTCAGAACGAAACGATTGGGAAATCATTTCTATTCCAATCTTTGCTACGAACCCACAAACAAAAATCTTTATTAGGAGTGAAGACGTGCGCTTCTCTTCAAGAGCCGTGGTGGAGATGCGGGGTTTTGACGGACAACTTTGAAAGCCAATGGATTTAAGAGTTTTGACAAGCTATTTTGAATACATTTCATTGGTCAAGGGGTCGTTAAACCTTAAAACAAAGAGAAACAATAGTATCGATTTCATGATTACATTTTTTAAATAATTTTATAACATTTTGATGGACAAGGCTTTCAAGTGATTTGGTCAAATGTAACAGAGTAAAAAGGAAGTTACTTCCTTCAGAAATGACTTGAGTAAGAGTATAAGTCCAGCCCACAGAGTTCCTCCAGACAGTACTAGTTCCTCCAGACAGTACTAGTTCCTCCAGACAGTACTAGTTCCTCCAGACAGTACTAGTTCCTCCAGGCAGGACTAGTTACTCCAGGCAGGACTAGTTACTCCAGGCAGGACTAGTTACTCCAGGCAGGACTAGTTACTCCAGGCAGGACTAGTTACTCCAGGCAGGACTAGTTACTCCAGGCAGTAACTATGACAGTACTGGTTCATTCAGGCAGTGCTAGTTACTCCAGGCAGTCCTAGTTACTCCAGGCAGTCCTAGTTACTCCAGGCAGTGCTAGTTACTCCAGGCAGTAACTATGACAGTACTGGTTCATTCAGACAGTCCTAGTTACTCCAGGCAGTCCTAGTTACTCCAGGCAGTACTAGTTACTCCAGGCAGTAACTACAACAGTCCTAGTTCCTCCAGATTTGTACCGAAATACTATAACGTGTTAATCCCCACCAGACAAATACTGGATTGATAAAAAATAATCATGATATCTCTTCTGCCAGGTCAGCATACAGCATTTACATTTCATTGAGAATGTTTTTGGGGAAGCCTGTCCATCAGAGCAGTGGGCATTCTCATTTCATCTACATAAAGTTGCAGGAAATATGAATGACTGATGCATTCTGTTCCATGTCTTATGATAAACTTTGGCAAAGAATACATTTGGTTCATTCTCTACTAAGGTCAATATATATATATTTTTTTTAATGTGTTTTCCTGTTTTAATGCCTGGATTCCGCGAGGGGCCCCAATTATCGTATTTGAACCAGGATGAGTCTCTCCACTACCTATTGTTCCTACAGTGATGATTCACCATCGTCATCAAATTGTTTTAGTAATTTACCTGCAGATAATTGACAAAACGTAGGCCTACCGTTTGCCTTTGCAAATTAAAGGAGCCAAATGAACGGCTATTTCATTGATGCAATTCGGTAGGCTACGTTGCCTGACAAATCACTCACTGTTTGGCAAGCCCCGACATCCTAGGATGGGAGCCAAGGAAATCCTTGGGTTTACGTGTCCTGATACAATACCATGGACATATAACCTCCAAACGAGCTTCAATGCCATACAACAATCCTAGTGCTCTTAAACGCTAGTAAAACTAAATGCATGCTCTTCAACCGATCGCTCTCCGCGCCCGCCCGCCTAGCATCACTACTCTGGACACGTCTTACTCTGAACGCTTCTGACTTAGAATATGTGGACAACTATGCATACTTGGGTGTCTGGCTAGACTGTAAACTCTCCTTCCAGACTCATATTAAACATCTCCCATCCAAAATTAAATCTAGATTTAGCTTCCTATTTCGCAACAAAGCCTCCCTCACTCATGCTGCCTAACATACCCTTGTAAAACTGGCTATCCTACCGATCCTTGACTTTGGAGATGTCATTTACAAAATAGCCTCCAACACTGTACTCAGCAAACTGGATGCAGTCTCTCACAGTGCCATCTGTTTTGTCACCAAAGCCCCATATACTACCCACCATCGGGACCTGTATGCTCTAGTTGGCTGGCCCTCGCTCCATATTTGTAGCCAAACCCACTGGCTCCAGATCATCTAAGTCTTTGCTAGGTAAAGCTCTGCCTTCTCAGCTCTCTGGTCACGATAACAACACCCACCCGTAGCACACGCTCCAGCAGGTATGTCTCACTGGTCATCCCCAAAGCCAACACCTACTTTGGCCACCTTTCCTTCCAGTTTTCTGCTGCCAATGACTGCAATGAATTGACTTATCTCCCTCATTAACTTTAAGCGCCAGCTGTCAGAGCAGCTTACCGATCGCTGCAGCTCTACACAGCCCATCTCTAAATAGCCCATCCAACCAACCAACTACCTACCTCATCCCCATATTTGTTATTTTTTCTGCTCTTTTGTACACCAGTATTTCTACTTGCACATCTCACTCCAGTGTTAATTGCTAAATTGTAATTACTTCGCCACTATTGGCCCATTTATTGCCTGTCCTCCTTACTTCATCTGCACACACTGTATACAGATTTTCTATTGTGTTATTGACTGTACGTTTGTTTATCCCATGTGTAACTCTGTTGTTTTTGTCGCAATGTTTTGCTTTATCTTGACCAGGTCGCAGTTGTAAATGAGAACTTGTTCTCAACTGGCAACCTGGTTAAATAAAGGTGAAATGAAAAAAATAAAAAAAATAACCACGTTGCATGATTTATGGATGGCGAAGGGATATACAGTATATCGATTTTATTCAGTAAATTTGAAACCTTTTTCTAAACTCGTCAACACTTGCTGTTCAGTTGTCAATCAACGCACAGTAAATAGTCTACTGTGAGCCAGGACTCCGTGTGACTGGCTATGTGAAACACACAAAATAAAATAAATGAACTTTTCAGAGAATAGTAATTAGACTAAGTCGTGGAATTTGCCTCATCGTTCCCGCTTACATTACATGGGACGTGCAAATTCACGAGCATCATGCTCTCTCTCCCTTCCGTGTAAGGACATTTTGCCTGCAACCACAGATCTGTATATAATGATGACGCTCATGTCTCTACTCCCAACAAGGGGAGGAGTTGTTCCAAAGGCAGGCTTATTTTGGACAGGTTTTGGCGAGAGTGAAACCGCTCGTTTCGTCTCTTCCTCTCTGCTGTGTTACTGTGTCATCGCTCACTTTGTGACCTGACAGGCGCCTATCAATGGATCGCTGGAAGATGCATATGGTCCATTCTAGTGGGAGAGGGCTTGACAGACTAGCGGATTGAAGCTGCAATGAATAGTCGTATGGTTTCGAATGAAGTGGAAAATGTAGCCGGCTGAAAATGAGTCTGTAACCGGCTGATGAGCCGACAGCCAGTGCTAATGGGAAAACACTGGGGTAAAGAAAGGAACCCTCAGTGAGATGATTGATGGCTGTGACACAGTATAATCTCCCACTCCTCTCTCTTGCTCTCTCTTGCTCTCTCTTGCTCTCTCTCGCTCTCTCTTGCTCTCTCTTGCTCTCTCTCGCTCTCTCTTGCTCTCTCTTGCTCTCGCTCTCTCTCGCTCTCGCTCTCTCGCTCTCGCTCTCTCGCTCTCGCTCTCTCGCTCTCTCTCGCTCTCTCTCGCTCGCTCTCTCTCGCTCGCTCTCTCTCGCTCTCTCGCTCTCTTGCGCTCTCTCTCTCTCGGATCACATATCACTGTTAATGTTTGTCCTTCACTGAGGGAATAAGAGGTTGTTCACTTTACAGGGCATCTAATGCCCACTTCTGATGATACATGGCACATCGTACATCCCAAATGGCATCCTATTCCCTAAAGAATTCACCACGGTTGACCCAGAGAGCCCTATGTGTCTAAAGTAGTGTACTGAATATGGTGCAGTTTGGGACTCCAGCAATGATGGCACTCTCTCTTTAGAGAGAGACAGAAAGCTCATCACACTTCAGGAAATCAATAGACCAATTAGACTGCAGGGTAGTAAGTGGGTCAGGTTCACAGAACCCGATTGGTCATCAGCCAATTCCAGCTTGATTTTTTAAATTTTTTTTATTTATTTATTTATTTTGGTCATTGTGTTGTGCATTTAGTGCCGTCTGGGACCTGCACTGTGACTACATAGGGTAGGACCTTCATCTGTAGAGCCCACTGAGGATAGCAGTGGCAGACAGTCTGGCAGACGGGGAGACTGTTAGTAGGGTGGCACAGTCTGGCAGACGGGGAGACTGTTAGTAGGGTGGCACAGTCTGGCAGACGGGGAGACTGTTAGTAGGGTGGCAGACAGACGGGGAGACTGTTAGTAGGGTGGCAGACAGACGGGGAGACTGTTAGTAGGGTGGCAGACAGACGGGGAGACTGTTAGTAGGGTGGCAGACAGACGGGGAGACTGTTAGTAGGGTGGCAGACAGACGGGGAGACTGTTAGTAGGGTGGCAGACAGACGGGGAGACTGTTAGTAGGGTGGCAGACAGACGGGGAGACTGTTAGTAGGGTGGCAGACAGACGGGGAGACTGTTAGTAGGGTGGCAGACAGACGGGGAGACTGTTAGTAGGGTGGCAGTGAGTAGTAGTTTGAAAAGGTGTTTGTTGTGATTTACTCTCTTGGTCAATCTGCTGTTGAATGGTATTGCTGCTTTTTTTTTTACCAGCCAAGTCTTTGGTACTGCTGGGAAGTGTACTGCACTGCACAAGGAAGTGTACTGCACTGCACTGGGAAGTGTACTGTACTGCACAGGGAAGTGTATTGCACTGCACTGGGAAGTGTACTGTACTGCACTGGGAAGTGTACTGTACTGCACTGGGAAGTGTACTGTACTGGGAAGTGTACTGTACTGCACAGGGAAGTGTACTGTAGTGTACTGTACTGTAGTCTACTGTACTGCTGGGAAGTTTACTGTACTGCTGGGAAGTGTACTGGGAAGTGTACTGTACTGCACTGGGAAGTGTACTGCACTGGGAAGTGTACTGTACTGTACTGCACAGGGAAGTGTACTGGACTGCACTGGGGAGTGTACTGTACTGGGAAGTGTACTGTACTGCACTGCACTGGGAAGTGTACTGTAGTGTACTGTACTGTAGTCTACTGTACTGCTGGGAAGTGTACTGTACTGCTGGGAAGTGTACTGGGAAGTGTACTGTACTGAACTGCTGGGAAGTGTACTGCGCTGTGCTGTAGGCTAGGCATACAGTGCATTCGGAAAGTATTCAGACCCCTTGACTTTTTCCACATTTTCTTGTGTTACAACCTACTTCTGAAATGTGAGGATTTTTGACTATGTATTCAATCTACAAACAATATCCCATCATGATGACATAAGTATTCAGACCCATTGCAACGCGACTCAATTGATCTCAGGTGCATCCTGTTTCCATTGATCATCCTTGAGATGTTTCTACGACTTGATTGGAGTCCACCTGTGGTAAATTCAATTGATTGGACATGATTTGGAAAGGCACACACCTGTCTATATAAGGTCCCACAGTTGACAGTGCATGTCAGTGCAAAAACCAAGCCATGAGGTTAAGGGAACTGTCCGTAGAGCTCCGAGACAGGATTGTGCCGAGGCACAGGTCTGGGGAAGGGTACCAAAACATTTCTGCAACGTTGAAGATCCCCCAAGAACACAGTGGCCTCCATTATTAAATGGGAAGAAGTTTAGAACCACAAACTCTTCCTAGAGCTGGCCGCCCGGGCCAAACTGAGCAATCGGGGGAAAAAGGGCCTTGGGCAGGGAGGTGACCAAGAACCCGGTGGTCACTATGACAGAGCTCCAGAGTTCCTCTGTGGAGATGGGAGAACAACCATTTCTGCAGCACTCCACCAATCAGGCCTTTATGGTACAGTGGCCAGACGGAAATCACTCCTCAGTAAAAGGCACACGACAGCCCGCTTGGAGTTTGCCAAAAGGCACCTGAAGGACTTTGACCATGAGAAACAAGATTCTCTGGTCTGATGAAACCAAGATTGAACTCTTTGGCCTGAATGCCAAGCGTCATGTCTGGAGGAGACCTGGCACCATCCCTACGGTGAAGCATGGTGGTGGCAGCATCATGCTGTGGGATGTTTTTCAGGGACTGGGAGACTAGTCAGGATCAAGGGAAAGATGAACGGAGCAAAGTACAGAGAGATCCTTGATGAAAACTTTCTCCAGAGTGCTCAGGACCTCAGACTGGGGTGAAGGTTCACCTTCGAACAGGACAACGACCCTAAGCACACAGTCAAGACAATGCAGGAGTGGCTTCTGCACAAGTCTCAATGTCCTTGAGTGGCCCAGCCAGACCCTGGAATTGAACCTGATCTAACATTTATGGAGAGACCTGAAAATAGCTGTGCAGTGACGCTCCCCATCCAACCTGACAGAGCTTGAGAGGATCTGCAGAGAAGAATGGGAGAAACTCCCCAAATACAGGTGTGCCGAGCTTGTACCGTCATACCCAAGAATACTAGAGGCCGTAATCGATGCCAAAGGTGCTTCAACAAAATACTGAGTGAAGGGTCTGAATACTTATGTAAATATGTAATATTTAAGTTTTTTAAAAATATATTTGCACATTTCTAAACGTGTTTTTTTGCTTTGTCGTTATGGGGTATTGTGTGTAAGTTAATGAGGGGAACCAACTTGTTTTATCGCAGAATAGGGCTGTCACGTATCAAATTGTGGAAAAAGTCTGAATGCTTTCCAAAACGCATTGTATATCAAGAAGTTATCTTTTTTTTCCTAAACCAATCAGAGGAGAAGGTAGGCTAGGTGTCTATATATTGAACCTTTACCCTGCCCATGACCCCCAATGGACAACTACCCCCCCCCCCCACAGTTTGATATTATTTTTAGGATCCACATTAGTTGTTGCAAAAGCAGTAGCTACTCTTCCTGGGGTCCACACAGAACCTGAAACATAATACAGAACATCAATAGACAAGAACAGCTCAAGGAAAGAACTACATTTATTATTATTATTATTATTATTATTATTATTATTATTTTTTTTTATTTTTTTTAAATGTACAAGTAGCCTACATATAGATCAAATAGGGGAGAGGCGTGAGGTGTTTTAAAACAGGTTTACTGTTCATTTGAGCATTATGAGATGTTCCAAGCAATAGGTGGCTCTATATAATACTGTACGTTTTCTTCCCTCTGATTACAATGAAGAGAAAGACGTCCCGCTCTGTTCTGGGCCAGCTGCAGCTTCACTAGGTCTTTCTTTGCCTCACTGGACCACACGACTGGACAATAATCAAGACTAGACAAAAAACTAGAGCCTGCAGGACTTGGAATTTTTGGAGTGTGGTGTCAAAAAAGCAGAGCATCTCTTTATTACAGACAGACCTCTCCCCATCTCTATACTACAGACAGACCTCTCCCCATCTCTATACTACAGACAGACCTCTCCCCATCTCTATACTACAGACAGACCTCTCCCCATCTCTATACTACAGACAGACCTCTCCCCATCTCTATACTACAGACAGACCTCTCCCCATCTCTATATTACAGACAGACCTCTCCCCATCTCTTTATTACAGACAGACCTCTCCCCGTCTCTATACTACAGACAGACCTCTCCTCATCTCTTTATTAGGGACAGACCTCTCCTCATCTCTTTATTAGGGACAGACCTCTCCTCATCTCTTTATTAGGGACAGACCTCTCCTCATCTCTTTATTAGGGACAGACCTCTCCCCATCTCTTTATTACGGACAGACCTCTCCCCATCTCTTTATTACAGACAGACCTCTCCCCATCTCTTTATTACAGACAGACCTCTATGTTTTGACCGTGACCGTTTATAATCTAAGGTGACGCCAAGTAATTTAGTCTCCTCAACTTTCTCAACAGCCACACCATTCACACAATTCATTTATAATATTTAGACCTGCACTGTACCCTGGGATTCTATTAGCAACCCTGTGCATGTGAGTAATAGCTTCCCGATTGGTTGGTTTAGAAGAAGACGGGCTTGGCCTATTGGCAGGAGGTTTGCATCTCCTCCAATGTGTGTTTTAATAGCAGACGGTGAAAAGTATGTGGAAACGCAGATTTAGTAAACTGAGGTTTCCTGAATCAGCAGCAGCGCCTCTCTCTGCGATTTGATGTAAAGATGAATAAACAGAGGAGAGGGATGAGAGGATGAGCCGAGGGGGATTGTAGTGGAGCGAGAGCTAAATGCCAGCCCTGTAATTAGTCCCAGCCGGAGAGGAGGCTTCCTGGCGTGTGTTTGTGAGTGCGTGCGTCTACTGGCCATGTCTCCCATTTCCAGCATCGACAACATCTTCTCTTCTTCATCCTTGATTGATCTCTCAATCCGCTGTTGTTGAAGCGAAACGCACAGTCACATAGCAACCAGATGCAATACCCTCTCAGCCTCTTCTCAGTCTGGGCTTTCGTATGGCTTCTCATACAGCTAGGCCTCTCATACAGCTAGGCCTCTCATACAGCTAGGCCTCTCATACAGCTAGGCCTCTCATACAGCTAGGCCTCTCATACAGCTAGGCCTCTCATACAGCTAGGCCTCTCATACAGCTAGGCCTCTCATACAGCTAGGCCTCTCATACAGCTAGGCCTCTCATACAGCTAGGCCTCTCATACAGCTAGGCCTCTCATACAGCTAGGCCTCTCATACAGCTAGGCCTCTCATACAGCTATACAGCTAGGCCTCTCATACAGCTAGGCCTCTCATACAGCTATACAGCTAGGCCTCTCATACAGCTAGGCCTCTCATACAGCTAGGCCTCTCATACAGCTAGGCCTCTCATACAGCTAGGCCTCTCATACAGCTAGGCCTCTCATACAGCTAGGCCTCTCATACAGCTAGGCCTCTCATACAGCTAGGCCTCTCATACAGCTAGGCCTCTCATACAGCTAGGCCTCTCATACAGCTAGGCCTCTCATACAGCTAGGCCTCTCATACAGCTAGGCCTCTCATACAGCTAGGCCTCTCATACAGCTAGGCCTCTCATACAGCTAGGCCTCTCATACAGCTAGGCCTCTCATACAGCTAGGCCTCTCATACAGCTAGGCCTCTCATACAGCTAGGCCTCTCATACAGCTAGGCCTCTCATACAGCTAGGCCTCTCATACAGCTAGGCCTCTCATACAGCTAGGCCTCTCATACAGCTAGGCCTCTCATACAGCTAGGCCTCTCATACAGCTAGGCCTCTCATACAGCTAGGCCTCTCATACAGCTAGGCCTCTCATACAGCTAGGCCTCTCATACAGCTAGGCCTCTCATACAGCTAGGCCTCTCATACAGCTAGGCCTCTCATACAGCTAGGCCTCTCATACAGCTAGGCCTCTCATACAGCTAGGCCTCTCATACAGCTAGGCCTCTCATACAGCTAGGCCTCTCATACAGCTAGGCCTCTCATACAGCTAGGCCTCTCATACAGCTAGGCCTCTCATACAGCTAGGCCTCTCATACAGCTAGGCCTCTCATACAGCTAGGCCTCTCATACAGCTAGGCCTCTCATACAGCTAGGCCTCTCATACAGCTAGGCCTCTCATACAGCTAGGCCTCTCATACAGCTAGGCCTCTCATACAGCTAGGCCTCTCATACAGCTAGGCCTCTCATACAGCTAGGCCTCTCATACAGCTAGGCCTCTCATACAGCTAGGCCTCTCATACAGCTAGGCCTCTCATACAGCTAGGCCTCTCATACAGCTAGGCCTCTCATACAGCTAGGCCTCTCATACAGCTAGGCCTCTCATACAGCTAGGCCTCTCATACAGCTAGGCCTCTCATACAGCTAGGCCTCTCATACAGCTAGGCCTCTCATACAGCTAGGCCTCTCATACAGCTAGGCCTCTCATACAGCTAGGCCTCTCATACAGCTAGGCCTCTCATACAGCTAGGCCTCTCATACAGCTAGGCCTCTCATACAGCTAGGCCTCTCATACAGCTAGGCCTCTCATACAGCTAGGCCTCTCATACAGCTAGGCCTCTCATACAGCTAGGCCTCTCATACAGCTAGGCCTCTCATACAGCTAGGCCTCTCATACAGCTAGGCCTCTCATACAGCTAGGCCTCTCATACAGCTAGGCCTCTCATACAGCTAGGCCTCTCATACAGCTAGGCCTCTCATACAGCTAGGCCTCTCATACAGCTAGGCCTCTCATACAGCTAGGCCTCTCATACAGCTAGGCCTCTCATACAGCTAGGCCTCTCATACAGCTAGGCCTCTCATACAGCTAGGCCTCTCATACAGCTAGGCCTCTCATACAGCTAGGCCTCTCATACAGCTAGGCCTCTCATACAGCTAGGCCTCTCATACAGCTAGGCCTCTCATACAGCTAGGCCTCTCATACAGCTAGGCCTCTCATACAGCTAGGCCTCTCATACAGCTAGGCCTCTCATACAGCTAGGCCTCTCATACAGCTAGGCCTCTCATACAGCTAGGCCTCTCATACAGCTAGGCCTCTCATACAGCTAGGCCTCTCATACAGCTAGGCCTCTCATACAGCTAGGCCTCTCATACAGCTAGGCCTCTTCCCAGTCTGGGCTTTCGTATGGCTTCTCATACAGCTAGGCTTCTCATACAGCTAGGCTTCTCATACAGCTAGGCTTCTCATACAGCTAGGCTTCTCATACAGCTAGGCCTCTCATACAGCTAGGCTTCTCATACAGCTAGGCCTCTTCTCAAAAATGTTACCGAGTTCATATCAGGAAATCAGTCAATTGCAATAAATTCATTAGGCCTTGATCTATGGATATTTCATGACTGGTGATAAAGATATGCAGATCTGTCACAGATAGATAGGGGTGCACATTTTGGGGAATATTCAGAGATGAAAACTTTCCGTGGGAATATATGGCAATAGATATTAATACCATTTTAAATGTAGATGTTTTGGCGACAAACAAACCTTTTACTTTATCATAAGTAGACATAATTCCAAATTATTAAATCCTTCCAATAAAAAGTTACTAATTGAACTTTAATTAAATGAGTTGACTTTTCACATGGGATGATTTCACTGAACAACAAAAGGGAATATTCAGTGATCCATCGCATCTCCCAGAAACGTCTTCAACATACATCTGTAAAATTATAGTCTAGAAACTAAATCTGTGGTTGTCTTCCTCTCAGGCTTCCATGTCTTCTCCCTGGACCTCCTCAAAATCCACCTCTTGAACATCAGACATCTTCACTGTCACTTTCCAACCTTGTTGAGGATGGCTCTTTGTCAGGCTCAAAAAGCCTCAAATTTGCCCAGATGGCCACCTATTTTTATTTTTTTTTCAACCCTTGTTGAACCAGTTGTGCTCTCAGGCGGCTGATGTCGGTGTGATTTGGAGGATGATGGAGGCAACAGGGGAAAGAGCCTCAGATCCACAAAGTCCCTTCCCACCAGGTGGCTGATGAGATATGTTGGCACGGCTGCCATATTGCATCTCCATCCCATACTTGGGGTCCAACATGTACGCTGGGCTTCAGGCAGAAGTCTTCACGCTTTTGGGTGTATTTCAGAACTGCAGTTTCCTCTGCTTGGAGCAACAGTGAAGTGGGCAGGGCAGTACTGATATCTTCTCTTACATCTGCAAGCAGAGTCTGATCATCAGACAGGATGGCATTGTCGCCCTCAATTCGTGCAATGGCTACTGCTATAGGTTTCAGGAGTTTCAGGCTCTCTCACAAAATACATCATCCAGGAGGATCCTCTTGATGGGGCTGTCCCTATCGGCAGACTGTGATATGGCCATTTCTTGGAGAGACTCCTTCCCCTCCAGGAGACTCACACATGATGACGCTGGGCAGCTTCAATGTGGTGCTCTTATTCTTCTCACTTTGCTTGGTGAGGTAGATTGCTGCTATAACTTGATGACCCTTTACATACCTAACCATTTCCTTGGCTCTCTTGTAGAGGGTATCCATTGTTTTCAGTGCCATGATGTCCTTGAGGAGCAGATTCAATGCCTGAGCAGCACAGCCAATGGGTGTGATGTGAGGGTAGGACTCCTCCACTTTAGACCAAGCAGCCTTCATGTTCGCAGCCTTGTCACCAATGCAAATACCTTTAGCGGTCCAAGGTCATTGACTGCCTTCAGCTCATCTGCAGTGTAGAGACCGGTGTGTCTGTTGTCCCTTGTGTCTGTGCTCTTGTATAATTCTGGTTGAGGGGTGGAGATTATGTAGTTAATTATTCCTTGCCCACAAACATTTGACCACCCATCAGAGATGATTGCAGTCTGCTTTCTCTATGATTTGCTTGACCTTCACTTGAACTCTGAACTCTGCATCCAGCAAATGCTGGGCGAAGAACATTCAGAAATCTCTTCCAATACACATTGCCTGTGAGTATTTATCAGCATTTCTCTGACTACGTTCCTCCATTGAGTCAAAACAACTTCTGATTCCAGGAGGACCATGAGCTGTTGCTATCGATAAGGTGTCAGATTCATCATTTTCACCTCGAATAGAAGTAGAGGGACTTTTGAGGTTGCTTGTTATGAGCGCCGAGGGAACTTAATGAACTTGGCCAGATGATTCTGCATCTTTGTTGCATTCTTCACATATGATTTGGCACAGTATTTACACATGTACACAGCTTTTCCTTCTACATTAGCTGCAGTGAAATGTATCCACATCAGATAGTGCCCGTGGCATTTTCCTGTAAAGAGAAAAATTGGTTTAAAAAAAAAAAAAACATACAATTCCATGTTCAGATAAATAGTTAAGCATTTAGATTAAACAATGCCTTGGTAAGATAAATGTTTTTAAATGAAACCTGTATGGAAACTAATACCCACATGGTAGCAAAAACTAACTAGCAGAAATTAACAAGTTAGAAATTATTTAAACACACTTTGCTGTAAACTACTATTTACTAGCTAACAAAAAATAATGAATGTCATATAAAATATATTCACCCCACCCAGTATTGTAATCAAAGCTTACCAGAAAGCATGTAGTTAGTCCTTGGCTCAGACAGTGTAGTAGTGTGGGCTCAATAGCAAGATCTTGAGAATCAGCTGTACATGTGATGGAAGAATGCACTGTTGCATGCAAAGGGTTGCCATTCCATTGCATTGGGGATAGTTTAACCAAAATATGCCACAAGAACCTAGAATTGCCTTGTGTGTATCCCACAAAAAATTCCCCTGAAGGTTTCCGACCCTTTGCAACCCTAGTTAGTCACAGATACTGTACCTTAAAAAAAATGGGCCTCAGGATCTCGTCACGGTATCTCTGTGCATTCAAATTGCCATCAATAAAATGCAACTGTATTCGTTGTCTGTAGCTTATGCCTGCCCATACCATAACCCCACCACCACCACGCAGCACTCTGTTCACAACGTTGACAACAGCAAACCGCTCGCCCACACGACACCGTTGGACGCACTGCCAAATTCTCTAAAATAACGCTGGAGGCGGCTTATAGTAGAGAATTAACATTCAATTCTCTGGCAACAGCTCTGGTGGACATTCCTGCAGTCAGCATGCCAATTGCACGCTCCCTCAACTTGGGACATCTGTGGCATTGTGTTGTGACAAAAGTGCACATTTAAGAGTGGCCTTTTATTGTCCCCCCAGCACAAGGTGCACCTGTGTAATCACACTATTTAATCAGCTTCTTGATATGCCACACCTTTTTGGTGGATGGATTATCTTGACAAAAGAAAAATGCTTTCTATTTCTCCCTCTGATCTCAGCCTCTTGGTGTCCCTGTAAACAAATGTGTGCGATTTTTGTTTTTGAGAAATAAGCTATTTGTGTCCTGAAATGTCGGATTTTTATTTCAGCTCATGAAACATGGGACCAACACTTTTACATCTTGCGTTTTTATATATTTTTTTGTTCAGTGTACATTTAAACCCCCTGCCATGATCATTTTAAAAAGCATAGACTCTCAAATAGAACCCTGAGGAACACAATTTTCCTACCAGATTATGTTTTGACCAAGCATTATTGAATGAATACTCTGAGGGATACTGGTCATATCTCTCTTCTAACACAACACAGCCTGAGGACATGAGAACCTCGATGCGTTTTGACCCTGTGACTCCAGCCTGGTGTCTTAACACCCTCCACCAGGTGCCTGTTAATTGGGCCGGCTGGTCGGTGGCACCAGAGGCTCAGTGAGACATGGATCTCAACATGTCAGACTCCCCCAGAGGACAAGCTGTACAACGTGTCAGACTCCCCCAGAGGACAAGCTGTACAACACGTCTCCTTTTTATTTTTTAAAGGGGCAAGCTGGGATTCAAACAACAACAAAGCAGTCACCATGCCACTAAAACCAATTATTTACCAATCCCAGATTTCTCCCTCTGATCTCAGCCTCTTGGTGACCCTGTTTTTTAAACCATGAACTGTCTGTCTGTGCTGCTGCAACAGTATTTTCAGTCTAGTCCTGAAGAAGTGTCTTCAGAGAACTGCTTTTTTACATCCCTTGTTTCCAGCTGTCAGCTGTGTTCTTCATCTCTGAATTTTTGACCCAAATAGCACCCTATTCCCTATATGTTGGGCCTATAGGTCTACTGGTCAAGTGTAGTGCCCTAATAGTAGGATGCTGGTTGGGACGAGGCCACCTCCTCCCTGAGTGACACTGTCAACCCCTCACCTGATCCACAATTGCAGGCTTCGGGGACACGTTAGCCTCAGGTATGGGGCAGGCATTGACAGGACAGCCAAAAAGGTGACATTAAGTGAAATAGACAAGTTTTTTTTGGTGGTGGGGGGTGGGGGGGGTCAAAGCTTTGTTAATTTTGGGACTCCTGTTCATGCCATTTCACCAGTGACGTTGGTCTGCATCCTGATTTGTTTCAGGCCATGATAATATGTGAACGCTGTTTCACTGCATTTATCAAAGCATTTAAAAAAAAAAAAAAAGATTTCCTAGATTTCTGCTGAATCATTAGCCTTTTGCTCATTGCAGAAGGAAGGAACGTACAGAGCCCCTACGGCTGGATACAAGAAACAGAATAATTAGGCCAGAGCACAATAATGTAAGGGATTTTTTCCCCCCTCTTGTTCTCTGCTCCCAGCAGTGTTCTGTAATTTCATTAAGCTGTCTATTCTCCCCCCCCCCCCCCCACCATGCTATACGTTGGCAAGTGTAACACTAATTGGGAACCAGTATTAGAGAGGGCTTGTCTTGTCTGGTGATTCGACAGGGTTCAGGGCAGGCTTGGCAGGGATTGAGGGAGGAGAGGGTGAGGAAGGAGACTTGGAGGAGGGGGTGAGGATGAGGGTGAGGAAGGAGACGGTGAAGATGGGGGTGAGGGGGTTGAGAGAGAGGAGACTGGGAGGAGGGAGGAGAGGAGACTTGGAGGAGCGGGTGAGGATGAGGTTGAGGGGGTGAGATGGGGGTTAGCCCCACACTAGTGTTCGATGGGCTGTGAGATGAGGTTTCATCAGAGGAAGCTTCTTAATTGCGATGAGGATTTCTGACTGTTTGAGTCAGACTCATTCTCTATGGCTCTTTTTGAGATGTGCCTCTGGGAGGGAGAAGGATCAGGAAGAGGTTCCTGTCTTAGTTTAAGATGCTTTTAAGGCTTTAAACACCATGCAGGCTGGTGGTGCTTTAAGTCAGTCAGCTAGATATCGTGATGAGAGTGAGATGTTTTCAGGGGAAACTGACAAATGTACAGATCTGTTGGCTCAAAATGATAAAACTGACTCCTAATTCCTAATTTCCCCAACAGCACAATTTTGGTTTCCTGTTTCTGCACGGTGGTTGTGTTTCCCCAGTCTTTGTTGGTGACATTGACTGACTGTGGTTAGGCTGTCAGGGATCATCAACTAGCGGCCCACTGCAATTTTATTTTGCCCCGAAGTTTTCTGAGCAAAAAATCAATATGTGTTTATATATATATCTTTTTTTAAATGTAATTTTTGGTCTCCCGGTTGGGGCAGTGGTTAAGGGCGCTGTACTGTGCCATCAGAGTCCCTGGGTTCGCGCCCAGGCTCTGTCGCAACCGGCCGCGACCGGGAGCTCCGTGGGGCGACGCACAATTGGCCCAGCGTCGTCCAGGTTAGGGAGGGTTTGGCCGGTAAGGATATCCTTGTCTCATCGCGCACCAGCGACTCCTGTGGCGGGCCGGGCGCAGTGCGCGCTAATCAAGGTTGCCAGGTGCACGGTGTAGCCTCCGACACATTGGTGCGGCTGGCTTCCGGGTTGGATGTGCATAACTTTCAACCTTCGTCTCTCCCGAGCCCGTACGGGAGTTGTAGCGATGAGACAAAGTAACTACTAACAATTGGATACTACGAAATTGGGGAGAAAAAGGGGGTAAAATTCTCACACAAAAAAACAGCAAAAAAAAGTGTAATTTGGGGGTAGATTTTTTTTTTTTGTGTGTTCAACTTCTTGATCAAATAATGTAAATCATTAGGAATTCAGCTCAAAATAATTGTTATTGTAAAGTATTTCCACTCATAGCAATGTGATTGTTGTGTAATCAAGATTTTAAATGATTGTTTTTGTCAGATACAATATCTGTTTGGGCTTCTTGCATCAATTTGTAGCGTAAAAATGATTTAGGTTCCTGTCCCCCCCCCACCCTCCTGGATTAGGTCATGCTGAGGGATGGAACAGGTGGCTAGATGAACGTCCCCACTGCAGCAGCTCCAGATGTGGGACTAACATGGCCTATGGATCAAAATCTCATCCGAATTTGTCCTAAATTCACCTTGCTGACATGTTGGATTTGTCTGGTGAATTGTGACCGTTGACCAGCTCTAGAAACATCAACTTAATGGAAAACGCTAAAACATCTCTCCATGGAACCAGAACAAAATTAAGTCTGAATAAACCAATAAATATGTCCAAATGCAAGTTTCTCATTTTCCTAAGCAGCTTCAGAGTCACTGTGTTCGCCAGTCACCGAGTCAATCGAAAGGACAGAACTAATTTCAGCGTTTTTATTCATCGATGCCTGTCCTCCACCTCCCAGAATGCGGTGTGTCCTGGGTTAGAGGGTGTGTCCCAAAAGTAAGGGTCCGGTAAAGGTAGTGCACGATCGTGCGCTCCAACACGATTGGGACAGTGACCCATGTTTTGTTTTGGCTCTATACTTCCAGCACTTTGGATTTTATGTGATACAAGCTTTGCTTTAATCATTGCATGCTAGGAATATGGGACTAAACTTTAAACTACACTAAACCTTTGACTATTTGTAATACTTTATGAATGCCCTGTATATGTGTATTCAGACCCCTGGAATTTTTCCACATTTTATTAAGTTACAGCCTTATTCAAAAATGGATAAAATATATTTTTTCCTCATTTAATTTACATGCAATAGCTCATAATAAAAATACAGAAAATAGTTTTTTTAGGAATGTTTGCACATTTTTTTTACAAATAAAAACCAGAAATACCTTATTTACATCAGTATTCAGACCCTTTGCTATGAGACTCAAAATTGATCTCGGGTGCATCGTGTTTCCATTGATCATCCTTGAGCCATGAGGTCGAAGGAATTGTCCGTAGAGCTCCGAGACAGGATTGTGTCGAGGCACAGATCTACAGTGAAGCATGGTGGTGGCGGCAGCGTCATTCCGTGGGGATGTTTTTCAGTGGTAAAACCAATGTCATTTCCCCAATACTGTTGGAGCTCACTGGGGAGTTTTTCCTAGCCCCCATTTAGGCTGGGAGAATAGTCAGGATTGAGGGAAGATGAACGGAGCAAAGTACAGAGATCCTTGATGAAAATATGCTCCATAGCGCTCAGGACCTCAGACTGGGGCGAAGGTTCACCTTCCAACAGGACGACGACCCTAAGCACACAGCCAAGATAATACAGGGGTGTCTGAATGTCCTTGAGTGGCCCCGCCAGAGCCCAGACTTGAACCCCATCCAACCGACAGAGCTTGAGAGGATCTGCAGAGAAGAATGGAAGAAACTGCCCAAATACAGGTGTGCCGAGCTTGTAGCGTCATACCCAAGAAGACTCAATGCTGTAAGGTGCTTCAGCAAAGTACTGAGTAAAGGGTCTGAATACTTATGTAAATGTGATTATTTCAGTTTTCAATTTTTTTAAATAAATCCGCACAAAATAAATAAAAAAAAAATATATATATATATATATTTATATTGTTTTTCTTTGTCATTATGGGGTATTGTGTGTAGATTGAGGGGGGAAACTATTTTATCAATTTTAGAATAAGGCTGTGACGTAACAAAATGTGGATAAAGTCAAGGGGTCTGAATACTTAAAAGGGGGAACTATGTACAAAAAGTTCTGTAATTTCTAAACGGTTCAACCAATATGTATGAGAATACCCTCCTAGTCATTGTATCATTTAAAATCCAACTGGAGTGCAGAGCCAAAACCAATTAAACGTGTCATTTCCCCAATACTGTTGGAGCTCACTGTTTTTTTTTCCCCTAGCCACCGTCTAGGCTGGGTTTCTGTACAGCACTTTGTGACATCAACTGATGTAAGAAGGACTTTATAAATACATTTTGATTTTGACTGGGGTACCATTTGGGACTTATCCAGCTTGACAGAGGTCGGGTGTTTCTGGGCGTATGGTATCTTTTTTTTCCTCTCTTTTTGGTTTTATCTGCCATCCCATGGGGGCCATTTACAAGACACGGTTCAGGGCAACATGAAGCTGCTCATGCAGAGAAGAAGAGAGAGAGAGGAAGCTATTTGACTGCTCTCTTTCATCTCTCTTCCTGATGATGACTGGTCTTGTTTGTCTCTTTTAAATTCTACGCTGTCAAGAGAATGTTGATAGGTGGCCAGGTCCGTTATGGCTGTCCACAGGGTTGTTTTATACCCATAAATCAGTTGAATTTAGCATAGAATATGGTGGTGTACAATGGTCTTTGGGATGTTCTCTCTCTCTCTCTCTCCCTCTGCCTGTCTCTCTCTCCCTCTGCCTGTCTCTCTCTCCCTCTGCCTGTCTCTCTCTCCCTCTGCCTGTCTCTCTCGCTCTCTCCGGCACAGATTTATGTTTTTAGAGCTTGTTTTAATCATATTTTTAAATATAAATGTTAGAATTTGAATGGTCCAGATTTCCCTGAAACTCAAATGTGTTTTATCCTTTTGTAAGCGTTGACGTGTAAGGAGTAGGCTAGGTGGAGCCCATTCTACCAGCTCATCTGCAATACATTCGCCACTTCTGTATTCTTGATAAAGGAGTAGCCCGGCTCAGCTCCTCCCAAATTTGAGATTTTCATCATTTCTCTGCATATCTGCTGACACCTATTTCTACTCCCGGTTTGGTCGATTTGTTTTTTCAATCAGGTTAAAGTGTAGCCCAGGCCTCTTGAATAAACACACATAATTGGTTGACTTCGTAGTTCACCGAGGCTGACTGGAACAACTAGAAGAAGGGGACCGTCTTCCTCCCTGGGTGCCATTTTGAAATGAAGTCCATAACTGTAGATTCAGTAACTTACTGCAGAGGAACACTTGATAGTCTTCTGGAATATTTTGGTTTACGTTATGCCACTTTATGCTCACAGTTAAGACAAACATGAATTATGCAGCGTCGTGACTAAGGACCCGGCAGAGTACCTATAGGAATATCTACCTTGGGGCCAGTGTCAGGCAGAGTACCTATAGGAATATCTACCTTGGGGCCAGTGTCAGGCAGAGTACCTATAGGAATATCTACCTTGGGGCCAGTGTCAGGCGGAGTACCTAGAGGAATATCTACCTTGGGGCCAGTGTCAGGCAGAGTACCTATAGGAATATCTACCTTGGGGCCAGTGTCAGGCGGAGTACCTAGAGGAATATCTACCTTGGGGCCAGTGTCAGGCGGAGTACCTAGAGGAATATCTACCTTGGGGCCAGTGTCAGGCAGAGTACCTATAGGAATATCTACCTTGGGGCTAGTGTCAGGCAGAGTACCTATAGGAATATCTACCTTGGGGCTAGTGTCAGGCAGAGTACCTTGGGGCCAGTGTCAGGCAGAGTACCTATAGGAATATCTACCTTGGGGCCAGTGTCAGGCGGAGTACCTTGGGGCCAGTGTCAGGCAGAGTACCTATAGGAATATCTACCTTGGGGCTAGTGTCAGGCAGAGTACCTATAGGAATATCTACCTTGGGGCTAGTGTCAGGCAGAGTACCTATAGGAATATCTACCTTGGGGCTAGTGTCAGGCAGAGTACCTATAGGAATATCTACCTTGGGGCTAGTGTCAGGCAGAGTACCTATAGGAATATCTACCTTGGGGCCAGTGTCAGGCAGAGTACCTATAGGATTATCTACCTTGGGGCTAGTGTCAGGCAGAGTACCTATAGGAATATCTACCTTGGGGCTAGTGTCAGGCAGAGTACCTATAGGAATATCTACCTTGGGGCTAGTGTCAGGCAGAGTACCTATAGGAATATCTACCTTGGGGCCAGTGTCAGGCAGAGTACCTATAGGAATATCTACCTTGGGGCTAGTGTCAGGCAGAGTACCTAGAGGAATATCTACCTTGGGGCTAGTGTCAGGCAGAGTACCTATAGGAATATCTACCTTGGGGCTAGTGTCAGGCAGAGTACCTAGAGGAATATCTACCTTGGGGCCAGTGTCAGGCAGAGTACCTATAGGAATATCTACCTTGGAGCCAGTGTCAGGCAGAGTACCTATAGGAATATCTACCTTGGAGCCAGTGTCAGGCGGAGTACCTTGGGGCCAGTGTCAGGCAGAGTACCTATAGGAATATCTACCTTGGGGCCAGTGTCAGGCGGAGTACCTTGGGGCCAGTGTCAGGCAGAGTACCTATAGGAATATCTACCTTGGGGCCAGTGTCAGGCGGAGTACCTTGGGGCCAGTGTCAGGCAGAGTACCTATAGGAATATCTACCTTGGGGCCAGTGTCAGGCGGAGTACCTATAGGAATATCTACCTTGGGGCCAGTGTCAGGCGGAGTACCTTGGGGCCAGTGTCAGGCAGAGTACCTATAGGAATATCTACCTTGGGGCCAGTGTCAGGCGGAGTACCTTGGGGCCAGTGTCAGGCAGAGTACCTATAGGAATATCTACCTTGGGGCCAGTGTCAGGCGGAGTACCTTGGGGCCAGTGTCAGGCAGAGTACCTATAGGAATATCTACCTTGGGACTGTTTATGTTTTCCTTTAGTGCCATTTTTAAAGCAGGATGATATTGGCTAGACTTTTGATGATGGAGATTTGAGACTTGTTCTGTACTTGCAAGTACAATACTCCATGTTCTAATAGCTGGAGAAATGTATCCATATTTGAAATGTTGTTGTGGCTAAAGTTGACTTAAGTTTTAAAACATTTTTATAATTTTTTTTTAAGTGAAAGAGGTGGATCGTCAGCTGGACTCCACAGCAGGGTACCACAAGCTTTTGCCTAGGGGAAGATGTGTGCAGTGTCTGCTGGGAAGCTGACTGACTGTGACAGTGTGGCCATCACTATGGGTTGCAGTACAAATTACCCCCTATTTCCTATATAGTGCACTATTGTTGACCAGAGCCCTGTAGGGTGCCATTTTTTTGGGGGGGGGGGTTATCTGTACTGCTGAGGTGAGATGATGTAACGATATGATAATAGAAACCATCTGTGGAATAGATGGTCTTATATCAGTGTCGGCGTTTGTCAGGCTAGGTGCTATTGCTCCACCCTAGGTAGGCCTGAGATGCGTTTGTCAGGCTAGGTGCTATTGCTCCACCCTAGGTAGGCCTGAGATGCGTTTGTCAGGCTAGGTGCTATTGCTCCACCCTAGGTAGGCCTGAGATGCGTTTGTCAGGCTAGGTGCTATTGCTCCACCCTAGGTAGGCCTGAGATGCGTTTGTCAGGCTAGGTGCTATTGCTCCACCCTAGGTAGGCCTGAGATGCGTTTGTCAGGCTAGGTGCTATTGCTCCACCCTAGGTAGGCCTGAGATGCGTTTGTCAGGCTAGGTGCTATTGCTCCACCCTAGGTAGGCCTGAGATGCGTTTGTCAGGCTAGGTGCTATTGCTCCACCCTAGGTAGGCCTGAGATGCTTTTATCAGGCTAGGTGCTATTGCTCCACCCTAGGTAGGCCTGAGATGCTTTTGTCAGGCTAGGTGCTATTGCTCCACCCTAGGTAGGCCTGAGATGCGTTTGTCAGACTAGGTGCTATTGCTCCACCCTAGGTAGGCCTGAGATGCGTTTGTCAGGCTAGGTGCTATTGCTCCACCCTAGGTAGGCCTGAGATGCGTTTGTCAGACTAGGTGCTATTGCTCCACCCTAGGTAGGCCTGAGATGCGTTTGTCAGGCTAGGTGCTATTGCTCCACCCTAGGTAGGCCTGAGATGCGTTTGTCAGGCTAGCTGCTATTGCTCCACCCTAGGTAGGCCTGAGATGCGTTTGTCAGGCTAGCTGCTATTGCTCCACCCTAGGTAGGCCTGAGATGCGTTTGTCAGGCTAGGTGCTATTGCTCCACCCTAGGTAGGCCTGAGATGCGTTTGTCAGGCTAGGTGCTATTGCTCCACCCTAGGTAGGCCTGAGATGCGTTTGTCAGGCTAGGTGCTATTGCTCCACCCTAGGTAGGCCTGAGATGCGTTTGTCAGGCTAGGTGCTATTGCTCCACCCTAGGTAGGCCTGAGATGCGTTTGTCAGGCTAGCTGCTATTGCTCCACCCTAGGTAGGCCTGAGATGCGTTTGTCAGGCTAGGTGCTATTGCTCCACCCTAGGTAGGCCTGAGATGCGTTTGTCAGGCTAGGTGCTATTGCTCCACCCTAGGTAGGCCTGAGATGCGTTTGTCAGACTAGGTGCTATTGCTCCACCCTAGGTAGGCCTGAGATGCGTTTGTCAGGCTAGGTGCTATTGCTCCACCCTAGGTAGGCCTGAGATGCTTTTGTCAGGCTAGGTGCTATTGCTCTACCCTAGGTAGGCCTGAGATGCGTTTTTCAGGCTAGGTGCTATTGCTCCACCCTAGGTAGGCCTGAGATGCTTTTGTCAGGCTAGGTGCTATTGCTCCACCCTAGGTAGGCCTGAGATGCGTTTGTCAGACTAGGTGCTATTGCTCCACCCTAGGTAGGCCTGAGATGCGTTTGTCAGGCTAGGTGCTATTGCTCCACCCTAGGTAGGCCTGAGATGCGTTTGTCAGGCTAGCTGCTATTGCTCCACCCTAGGTAGGCCTGAGATGCGTTTGTCAGGCTAGCTGCTATTGCTCCACCCTAGGTAGGCCTGAGATGCGTTTGTCAGGCTAGGTGCTATTGCTCCACCCTAGGTAGGCCTGAGATGCGTTTGTCAGGCTAGGTGCTATTGCTCCACCCTAGGTAGGCCTGAGATGCGTTTGTCAGGCTAGGTGCTATTGCTCCACCCTAGGTAGGCCTGAGATGCGTTTGTCAGGCTAGCTGCTATTGCTCCACCCTAGGTAGGCCTGAGATGCGTTTGTCAGGCTAGGTGCTATTGCTCCACCCTAGGTAGGCCTGAGATGCGTTTGTCAGGCTAGGTGCTATTGCTCCACCCTAGGTAGGCCTGAGATGCGTTTGTCAGGCTAGGTGCTATTGCTCCACCCTAGGTAGGCCTGAGATGCTTTTATCAGGCTAGGTGCTATTGCTCCACCCTAGGTAGGCCTGAGATGCTTTTGTCAGGCTATGTGCTATTGCTCCACCCTAGGTAGGCCTGAGATGCTTTTGTCAGGCTAGGTGCTATTGCTCCACCCTAGGTAGGCCTGAGATGCGTTTGTCAGGCTAGGTGCTATTGCTCCACCCTAGGTAGGCCTGAGATGCGTTTGTCAGGCTAGGTGCTATTGCTCCACCCTAGGTAGGCCTGAGATGCGTTTGTCAGGCTAGGTGCTATTGCTCCACCCTAGGTAGGCCTGAGATGCTTTTGTCAGGCGAGGTGCTATTGCTCCACTCTAGGTAGGCCTGAGATGCGTTTGTCAGGCTAGGTGCTATTGCTCCACCCTAGGTAGGCCTGAGATGCTTTTATCAGGCTAGGTGCTATTGCTCCACCCTAGGTAGGCCTGAGATGCTTTTGTCAGGCTAGGTGCTATTGCTCCACCCTAGGTAGGCCTGAGATGCGTTTGTCAGGCTAGGTGCTATTGCTCCACCCTAGGTAGGCCTGAGATGCTTTTATCAGGCTAGTTGCTATTGCTCCACCCTAGGTAGGCCTGAGATGCGTTTGTCAGACTAGGTGCTATTGCTCCACCCTAGGTAGGCCTGAGATGCGTTTGTCAGGCTAGGTGCTATTGCTCCACCCTAGGTAGGCCTGAGATGCGTTTGTCAGGCTAGGTGCTATTGCTCCACCCTAGGTAGGCCTGAGATGCGTTTGTCAGGCTAGGTGCTATTGCTCCACCCTAGGTAGGCCTGAGATGCGTTTGTCAGGCTAGGTGCTATTGCTCCACCCTAGGTAGGCCTGAGATGCTTTTGTCAGGCGAGGTGCTATTGCTCCACCCTAGGTAGGCCTGAGATGCGTTTGTCAGGCTAGGTGCTATTGCTCCACCCTAGGTAGGCCTGAGATGCTTTTGTCAGGCTAGGTGCTATTGCTCCACCCTAGGTAGGCCTGAGATGCGTTTGTCAGGCTAGGTGCTATTGCTCCACCCTAGGTAGGCCTGAGATGCTTTTGTCAGGCTAGGTGCTATTGCTCCACCCTAGGTAGGCCTGAGATGCGTTTGTCAGGCTAGGTGCTATTGCTCCACCCTAGGTAGGCCTGAGATGCTTTTATCAGGCTAGGTGCTATTGCTCCACCCTAGGTAGGCCTGAGATGCGTTTGTCAGGCTAGGTGCTATTGCTCCACCCTAGGTAGGCCTGAGATTGCTTACCTTGTTGTCACTGTCTTCATGCAGGTTTCCGAATGGTTGAGCTTCCCCCTTAATACCCACTGTTCTTGGATCATGTTGTACTAATTTGCACTACAAGATACAGTCACTATGATTTGTCTTCACTTAAGAGTTCAGACTTGTTTTAACCAGGATTCCTCTCTCCATTACTGTCACAGTAAAGCGATGTTCCTTCCTTCACATGTGTTCTCTGTCATATGTACCCCCACTCCTGATCATGGAATGCTTTGCTATTTTCTTCATTTACTTTGGCTGTTAAAAGAGCAGAGCATGCGTCCTGGGCGGGGCACATTTACACTCTCAGCCTAGATAAAGGGGGAGTGGTGTGGAGTAGAGGCCTGCCGATTTTAATCGGAATGGACGATTTTACTTAGGGCCGATTTCAAGTTTTCATAACAATCGGTAATCGCCATTTTTGGACCGATTGTGGGCAATTACATTTTTTTTTTAATGTACCTTTTACTAGGCAAGTCAGTTAAGAACAAATTCTTATTTTTAATGACGGCCTAGGAACAGTGGGTTAACTGCCTTGTTCAGGGGCAGAACGACAGATTTGTACCTTGTCAGCTCGGGGGTTTGAACTTGCAACCTTCCGGTTACTCGTCCAACGCTCTAACCACCTGCCTTACATTGCACTCCACGAGGAGACTGCGTGGCAGGCTGACTACCTGTTATGCGGGTGCAGCAAGGAGCCACGGTAAGGTGCTAGCTAGCATTAAACTTGTCTTATAAAAAAACAATCCATCTTAACATAATCACTAGTTAACTACACATGGTTGATGATATTACTAGTTTATCTAGCGTGTCCTGCGTTGCATATAATCGATGCGGTGCCTGTTAATTTATCATTGAATCACAGCCTACTTCGCCAAACGGGTGATTTAACAAGCGCATTCGCGAAAAAGCACTGTCGTTGCACCAATGTGTACCTAATCATAAACATCATGCCTTTTTTTTTTTTTATCAATACACAAGTATATATTTTTAAACCTGCATATTTAATTAATATTGCCTGCTAACATTAATTTCTTTTAACTATGGAAATTGTCACTTCTCTTGTGTTCTGTGCAACAGAGTCAGGGTATATGCAGCAGTTTGGGCCGCCTGGCTCGTTGTGAAATGTGTGAAGTCCATTTATTCCTAACAAAGACCGTAATTAATTTGCCAGAATTGTACATAATTATGACATAGCATTGTAGGTTGTACAATAGAACAGCAATATTTAGACTTAGGGATGCCACCCGTTAGATAAAATACAGACGGTTCCGTATTTCACTGAAAGAATAAACGTTTTGTTTTCGAAATTTAAGTTTCCGGATTTTACCATATTAAATGACCTAAGGCTCGTATTTCTGTGTTTATTATGTTATAATTAAGTCTATGATTTTATATTTGATAGAGCAGTCCGACTGAGCGACGCTAGGCAGCAGCAGACTCGTAAGCGTTCACTCAAACAGCACTTTCGTGCATTTTGCCAGCAGCTCTTCGCTGTGCTTCAAGCATTGAGCTGTTTATGACTTCAAGCCTATCAACTCCCGAGATTAGGCTGGTGTAACTGATGTGAAATGGCTAGCTAGTAGCGTTTCAATCGGTGATGTCACTCGCTATGAGACCTTGAAGTAGTTGTTCCCCTTGCTCTACGAGGGCCGCGGCTTTTATGGAGCGATGGGTAACGATGCTTCGAGGGTGGCTGTCAATGTGTTCCTGGTTCGGGCCCAGGTAGGGGCGAGTAGAGGGACGGAAGCTATACTGTTACACTGGCAATACTAAAGTGCCTATAAGAACATCCAATAGTCAAAGGTATATAAAATACAAACCTAAAACTTCTTACCCTCAAATATTGAAGACTCGTGTTAAAAGGAACCACCAGCTTTCATATGTTCTCATGTTCTGAGCAAGGAACTTAAACGTTAGCTTTCTTACATGGCACATATTGCACTTTTACTTTCTTCTCCAACACTTTGTTTTTGCATTATTTAAACCACATTGAAAATGTTTCATTATTTATTTGAGGCTAAATTGATTTTATTAATGTATTATGTTAAGTTAAAATAAGTGTTCATTCAGTATTGTTGTAATTGTCATTATTACAAATAAATACATTTAAAAAGTTGTCTGATTTGAATCAGTATCTGCTTTTTTTTTGGTCCTCCAATAATCGGTATCGGTGTTGAAAAATCATAATCGGTCGACCTCTAGTGTGGAGACGGAGACTAATTCTAAAGCAGCTCTCACACCTAAGTAGATTAAGCACTGGTGTTTGTGTTCTGGAACACTGGTGTTTGTGTTCTGGAGCACTGGTGTTTGTGTTCTGGAGCACTGGTGTTTGTGTTCTGGAACACTGGTGTTTGTGTTCTGGAACACTGGTGTTTGTGTTCTGGAGCACTGGTGTTTGTGTTCTGGAACACTGGTGTTTGTGTTCTGGAACACTGGTGTTTGTGTTCTGGAGCACTGGTGTTTGTGTTCTGGAACACTGGTGTTTGTGTTCTGGAGCACTGGTGTTTGTGTTCTGGAGCACTGGTGTTTGTGTTCTGGAACACTGGTGTTTGTGTTCTGGAACACTGGTGTTTGTGTTCTGGAACACTGGTGTTTGTGTTCTGGAACACTGGTGTTTGTGTTCTGGAACACTGGTGTTTGTGTTCTGGAACACTGGTGTTTGTGTTCTGGAGCACTGGTGTTTGTGTTCTGGAGCACTGGTGTTTGTGTTCTGGAACACTGGTGTTTGTGTTCTGGAACACTGGTGTTTGTGTTCTGGAGCACTGGTGTTTGTGTTCTGGAGCACTGGTGTTTGTGTTCTGGAGCACTGGTGTTTGTGTTCTGGAACACTGGTGTTTGTGTTCTGGATCAACAGCAAGATGCCGACAGAGATAGTCGCCTCGCTTCGAGTTCTTAGGAAACTATGCAGTATTTTTTTTTTAATTATGTATTTTTTCTTACATTGAAATCTTAAGTCTTGTTACATACAGTCAGGAAGAACTATTGGATATAAGAGTAACGTCAGCTTACCAACATTACAACCAGGAATACGACTTTCCTGAAGCGGATCCTGTGTTCGGACTAGCACCCAGGACAATGGAGCTATTTCCAGTAGGCAATCCAAAACAACGACACCGCATGAGGGGCAGACTTACTATAGTATTTTAAATGTCCCGTAATAGGCACTAACTATACTAATTTAAATGTCCTGTAATAGGCACTAACTATACTAATTTAAATGTCCTGTAATAGGCACTAACTATACTAATTTAAATGTCCCGTAATAGGCACTAACTATACTAATTTAAATGTCCCGTAATAGGCACTAACTATACTATTTTAAATGTCCCGTAATAGGCACTTACTATACTAATTTTATTTAACATCTTGAAATGGGAAACCATGTTTAAATGAAGTTGAACATTGCTCTTTATCACAATGTTAAAATGAGATCAAATCAAACGTTATTTTTTTGTTGACCAAGTTCCACTTCTCAAAAGGCACTGAATTGGTGAAATTCCCCTAACAGAGGCCCGCCAGCAGAAGACAGGATGCCGGCAGGATGCCAGTCCTCTGAAACTGCAGCAGCAGCGGAAGTACCCCGAACACACTTGCCAACGATGCTGAAAAAATAAAATCCTAGGAGAAACACTGCGCACACACTGACAAGGCCATACCTGTAATTAACTTCCGTCAGACTGCGACAATAGAAAACAAACTTCACTTGTAATTATGCCTCCTCTCTTTAAATGTTTTCATCCAAGGTTTAATCACCTGGAAACAGGTTTGTGCGTTGCGAAGGGGCAGGTTGTTTTAGATAATTAAGCCACGCTAATGAGCGAAGACGTGCGGTGCTCTGCTCGCTGGCCTGATGAGGCCCCCCCCACCTCCTTTTTGATTTTCAGAGTACAGAGCAGTTCTTCTAAATGCCTGCATGCAGATAGTAGTTCAGTTTGGGGAGAGTAGTGCAGTTTGGAGAGTAGTGCTGTGTGTAGTGCAGTTTGGAGAGTAGTGCTGTGTGTAGTGCAGTTTGGAGAGTAGTGCTGTGTGTAGTGCAGTTTGGAGAGAGTAGTGCTGTGTGTAGTGCAGTTTGGAGAGAGTTGTGCTGTGTGTAGTGCAGTTTGGAGAGAGTAGTGCTGTGTGTAGTGCAGTTTGGAGAGAGTAGTGCTGTGTGTAGTGCAGTTTGGAGAGAGTAGTGCTGTGTGTAGTGCAGTTTGGAGAGAGTAGTGCTGTGTGTAGTGCAGTTTGGAGAGAGTAGTGCTGTGTGTAGTGCAGTTTGGAGAGTAGTGCTGCGTGTAGTGCAGTTTGGAGAGTAGTGCTGTGTGTAGTGCAGTTTGGAGAGTAGTGCTGTGTGTAGTGCAGTGTGGAGAGAGTAGTGCAGTGTGGAGAGAGTAGTGCTGTGTGTAGAGAGTAGTGCAGTGTGGAGAGAGTAGTGCAGTGTGGAGAGAGTAGTGCAGTGTGGAGAGAGTAGTGCAGTGTGGAGAGAGTAGTGCAGTGTGGAGAGAGTAGTGCAGTGTGGAGAGAGTAGTGCAGTGTGGAGAGAGTAGTGCAGTGTGGAGAGAGTAGTGCAGTGTGGAGAGAGTAGTGCAGTGTGGAGAGAGTAGTGCAGTGTGGAGAGAGTAGTGCAGTGTGGAGAGAGTAGTGCAGTGTGGAGAGAGTAGTGCTGTGTGGAGAGAGTAGTGCTGTGTGCAGTGTGGAGAGAGTAGTGCAGTGTGGAGAGAGTAGTGCAGTGTGGAGAGAGTAGTGCAGTGTGGAGAGAGTAGTGCAGTGTGGAGAGAGTAGTGCAGTGTGGAGAGAGTAGTGCAGTGTGGAGAGAGTAGTGCTGTGTGTGGTGCAGTTTGGAGAGTAGTGCTGCGTGTAGTGCAGTTTGGAGAGTAGTGCTGTGTGTAGTTCAGTTTGGAGAGTAGTGCTGCGTGTGGTGCAGTTTGGGGAGAGTGGTGCAGTTTGGGGAGAGTGGTGCAGTTTGGGGAGAGTGGTGCAGTTTGGGGAGAGTGGTGCAGTTTGGGGAGAGTGGTGCAGTTTGGGGAGAGTGGTGCAGTTTGGGGAGAGTGGTGCAGTTTGGGGAGAGTGGTGCTGTGTGTAGTTCAGTTTGGAGAGTAGTGCTGCGTGTGGTGCAGTTTGGGGAGAGTGGTGCAGTTTGGGGAGAGTGGTGCAGTTTGGGGAGAGTGGTGCAGTTTGGGGAGAGTGGTGCAGTTTGGGGAGAGTGGTGCAGTTTGGGGAGAGTGGTGCAGTTTGGGGAGAGTGGTGCAGTTTGGGGAGAGTGGTGCAGTTTGGGGAGAGTGGTGCAGTTTGTGGAGAGTGGTGCAGTTTGGGGAGAGTGGTGCAGTTTGGGGAGAGTGGTGCTGTGTGTAGTGCAGTTTGGGGAGAGTAGTGCTGTGTGGAGAGAGTAGTGCAGTGTGGAGAGAGTAGTGCAGTGTGGAGAGAGTAGTGCAGTGTGGAGAGAGTAGTGCAGTGTGGAGAGAGTAGTGCAGTGTGGAGAGAGTAGTGCAGTGTGGAGAGAGTAGTGCAGTGTGGAGAGAGTAGTGCAGTTTGGAGAGAGTAGTGCAGTTTGGAGAGTAGTGCAGTTTGGAGAGTAGTGCAGTTTGGAGAGTAGTGCAGTTTGGGGAGAGTAGTGCTGTGTGTAGTGCAGTTTGGAGAAAGTAGTGCAGTGCATTGTGTAGTGCTGTTTTTGAGAGAGTAGTGCAGTTTGAGTAGTGCATCAGTGAGTATGCAAACAAGCAGAGTGGGAGCCAGGAGCTGAGTTGAGCCTGAACAGTGCCTGGGGACTTGGGACTGAACTTCTGAGCCTTCTGCTGTGTATTCAGACTGCCTGCTTGCATCATGACCCAGTATGATCTATCTTACAATGTGATAGAGAGAGAGAGAGTAGTTATTTTTGATGTAAGCAGTTTTTCAGCCCTCCTACCCTCGGACTGATTTTGCTACCATGACCAGCTAGTGATACAGAAATAGTTTAGACCCTCAGGTCTCAGACGGCTGTTGTGCGAACTGAAACATCCTCTGTTACAGGATGATGGAGACCTTGGTCTTAGACAGCTTTTTAACAGAGAGACTAGCTTCACATCCAGGCGGCTCCCAGGTTGATGCATGGTGCCTTGGGAAGCTGTGATCGATAATGGAACCTAGTTATTTTATGCACCAGTGGGCATCTATCTACTGTAGACGAAGGATGGCTCAATTACCAGCTTTGTGTAATTACATCGTTTTAGTTTGTACAGGGGCTAGCCATCAGCGGAACTTGTGATCAGTCCCGTCTGTTGTCGTTGTTAAAACATGCCTGTCCTTCACCCTCTCTATCCCCCCCCCCTCTCTCTATCCACCCTCAACCCCTCTCTCTATCCCCCTCTCTCTATTCCCCCCTCTCTCTATCCACTCTCTCTATCCCCCCTCTCTCTATCCACTCTCTCTATGACCCCTCTCTATCACACCTTCAGTGAAAAACACTGGGCCAAGTAATTGACTATAGCCTGCTTATCTGGAGGCACTTGTCATAGAAGATGGAAGGCTATTGTGTCCACATCCTGAGGCCTCCCCTGCTCCCTCTGCTGGTACACTGTGACACTCCAGTCTATCCAGCAGTACGCTCTGTCTTCATCATTTATTCCCCCAGAAGCCCCTATTTATTGTGAAACCAGATCATTGCTAGCGACCATTGCCTAATGTTGGCACAATAAATATTTTCTGAGCGTGAACCTTGACCTTCCTCTTGTCTCCCTCCTATAAGAGCGTACCATCGCCAGACACGAGGTGAGGGAGGTGGAGCAGCGCCACACCCAAGATGGCGTACGGGACACGCCGCCGCTGGCTGAGGCAGAGGACGTGGTTATCATATATAACAGAGTGCCCAAGACGGCGAGCACGTCGTTCACCAACATCGCCTACGACCTTTGTGGAAAGAACCACTTCCACGTTTTGCACATCAACACCACCAAGAACAATCCTGTCATGTCCTTACAAGACCAGGTGAGAACAAAGCTGACACCTGCCACTTTATAAACACACCTGCCACTTTATAAACACACCTGCCACTTCATAAACACACCTGCCACTTTATAAACACACCTGCCACTTTATAAACACACCTGCCACTTTATAAACACACCTGCCACTTTATAAACACTCCTACAACGAGACGCATCCACCAGCATTTAGAAACAGGAGGTATTAAGTAGGAGTGATGTCAGCCTGATTTGGAAGGAATTCGGCATGTACTGTTTTCAGACGTGTTTTTGAATACATTTCAAAAATATAATTTTCTAGGAGCCACGACAGTACTCATTTAAGGATTTGTTGGGGAAACTTGAATACAAATCTGTCTCCTTAGCCCTCCGGCACTTATTGACCCTTGTATTGCCTCATCAAGCACCTGGTCAGAGAAACAGTCTGGCTGTGTCCTCCACGGCCCTGACGTGTTTAGTCTGGTCTGGCTGTGTCCTCCACGGCCCTGACGTGTTTAGTCTGGTCTGGCTGTGTCCTCCACAGTGTTTAGTCTGGTCTGACTGTGTCCTCCACAGCCCTGACGTGTTTAGTCTGGTCTGGCTGTGTCCTCCACAGCCCTGACGTGTTTAGTCTGGTCTGACTGTGTCCTCCACAGCCCTGACGTGTTTAGTCTGGTCTGGCTGTGTCCTCCACAGCCCTGACGTGTTTAGTCTGGTCTGACTGTGTCCTCCACAGCCCTGACGTGTTTAGTCTGGTCTGACTGTGTCCTCCACAGCCCTGACGTGTTTAGTCTGGTCTGACTGTGTCCTCCACAGTGTTTAGTCTGGTCTGGCTGTGTCCTCCACAGCCCTGACGTGTTTAGTCTGGTCTGACTGTGTCCTCCACAGCCCTGACGTGTTTAGTCTGGTCTGACTGTGTCCTCCACAGCCCTGACGTGTTTAGTCTGGTCTGACTGTGTCCTCCACAGCCCTGACGTGTTTAGTCTGGTCTGACTGTGTCCTCCACAGCCCTGACGTGTTTAGTCTGGTCTGACTGTGTCCTCCACGGCCCTGACGTGTTTAGTCTGGTCTGACTGTGTCCTCCACGGCCCTGACGTGTTTAGTCTGGTCTGGCTGTGTCCTCCACAGCCCTGACGTGTTTAGTCTGGTCTGACTGTGTCCTCCACAGCCCTGACGTGTTTAGTCTGGTCTGACTGTGTCCTCCACGGCCCTGACGTGTTTAGTCTGGCTGTGTCCTCCACGGCCCTGACGTGTTTAGTCTGGCTGTGTCCTCCACGGCCCTGACGTGTTTAGTCTGGCTGTGTCCTCCACGGCCCTGACGTGTTTAGTCTGGCTGTGTCCTCCACGGCCCTGACGTGTTTAGTCTGGCTGTGTCCTCCACGGCCCTGACGTGTTTAGTCTGGCTGTGTGCATTTGTATTCCTGACTGTCACTGTGACTCCTGTTGAGAACACAGAGAACGAGCAGAAGGAATGCTTTGGAGCCTCTGGCTAGAGCCGTGATGGTGTTAGTTCTGTCCGCTCCTCTGCCCTGCCAAGGTAATAACCTGTCTGTTCTCACAGCGGTCTCTTCCCTGTGCAGACGATACGACATGGGTGGGGAGAATCTGAGCATTGTTAAATGTCACCTAGATAGATGAGAGAAACTCGTAGCCACAAGGAACTGTAGTGTGGATTGCACATAAATCCAATCTCTCCACATAAATGTGATCTTTGATGTTCTTTTTAAACTTATCTGTTTGGATAAGAGTGTTACCCCAAAATAAGAAATGGGAAAATGGGGAACGTTAACAAAACCTTTCAGTTTGGAGAAGATGATGTTAATGGAGACAGGAAGGAAGTTGTATGTTTTTAGCTTTATTTAACTAGGCAAGTCAGTTAAGAACAAATTCTTATTCACACTGACTGCCTAGGAACAGTGGGTTAACTGCCTTGTTCAGGGGGGCAGAACGACAGATTTTCACCTTGTCAGCTCGGGGGATTCAATCTTACAACCTTTTCAGTTACAAGTCCAACGCTCTAAACCACTAGGCTACCCTGCCACTCTAATGTACTTGTCCTCGTGTCTGTTTCAGACATGCATAGACGACATGGATAACAAACTAATCAGCTTGTGTGATTTAGGACTGTTGATTTGTGCTTCCAGGTGCGCTTTGTCCGAAACGTGACGTCCTGGAGAGCGATGAAGCCTGGGTTCTACCACGGACATGTGGCTTTCCTCGACTTCTCCAAGTAAAACTCTCCACAACATTCTTTACTTAAACGATATCCAGATGAGTAACAAACACATTTTATATGACACATGAACAAGGTCTTGACTTGGTGCTTTTATTTATTTAGTTACTGATGTAGACTTTTTTTTTTTTTGCTGCTCTCATCGCTTGTATACTTCTCCTACTGTGGGATTCATCTTTGCTCTTCATTTTCTCAAAACGGCTGCTGCCACCATGTGGCTGAAAGTGGAACTAGTCCTGTATTTGTGAAATGCATTGGGCGTGAATCAAAAGCTCCTAAGAAGTTCAGCTATTCTTTTAGCAGTTCACTTCTAACTGTTGTGATGAGGCGTTCCCCTAACTGTTGTCATTAGGTGTTCCCCTAACTGTTGTGATGAGGTGTTCCCCTAACTGTTGTGATGAGGTGTTCCCCTAACTGTTGTGATGAGGTGTTCCCCTAACTGTTGTCATTAGGTGTTCCCCTAACTGTTGTGATGAGGTGTTCCCCTAACTGTTGTCATGAGGTGTTCCCCTAACTGTTGTGATGAGGTGTTCCTCTAACTGTTGTGATGAGGTGTTCCCCTAACTGTTGTGATGAGGTGTTCCCCTAACTGTTGTCATTAGGTGTTCCCCTAACTGTTGTCATTAGGTGTTCCCCTAACTGTTGTCATTAGGTGTTCCCCTAACTGTTGTCATTAGGTGTTCCCCTAACTGTTGTCATTAGGTGTTCCCCTAACTGTTGTCATTAGGTGTTCCCCTAACTGTTGTCATTAGGTGTTCCCCTAACTGTTGTCATTAGGTGTTCCCCTAACTGTTGTCATTAGGTGTTCCCCTAACTGTTGTCATTAGGTGTTCCCCTAACTGTTGTCATTAGGTGTTCCTCTAACTGTTGTCATTAGGTGTTCCCCTAACTGTTGTCATTAGGTGTTCCCCTAACTGTTGTCATTAGGTGTTCCCCTAACTGTTGTCATTAGGTGTTCCCCTAACTGTTGTCATTAGGTGTTCCCCTAACTGTTGTGATGAGGTGTTCCCCTAACTGTTGTCATGAGGTGTTCCCCTAACTGTTGTCATGAGGTGTTCCCCTAACTGTTGTCATGAGGTGTTCCCCTAACTGTTGTCATTAGGTGTTCCCCTAACTGTTGTCATTAGGTGTTCCCCTAACTGTTGTCATTAGGTGTTCCCCTAACTGTTGTCATTAGGTGTTCCCCTAACTGTTGTCATTAGGTGTTCCCCTAACTGTTGTCATTAGGTGTTCCCCTAACTGTTGTCATTAGGTGTTCCCCTAACTGTTGTCATTAGGTGTTCCCCTAACTGTTGTCATTAGGTGTTCCCCTAACTGTTGTCATTAGGTGTTCCCCTAACTGTTGTCATTAGGTGTTCCCCTAACTGTTGTCATTAGGTGTTCCCCTAACTGTTGTCATTAGGTGTTCCCCTAACTGTTGTCATTAGGTGTTCCCCTAACTGTTGTCATTAGGTGTTCCCCTAACTGTTGTGATGAGGTGTTCCCCTAACTGTTGTGATGAGGTGTTCCCCTAACTGTTGTGATGAGGTGTTCCCCTAACTGTTGTCATTAGGTGTTCCCCTAACTGTTGTCATTAGGTGTTCCCCTAACTGTTGTCATTAGGTGTTCCCCTAACTGTTGTCATTAGGTGTTCCCCTAACTGTTGTCATTAGGTGTTCCCCTAACTGTTGTGATGAGGTGTTCCCCTAACTGTTGTCATTAGGTGTTCCCCTAACTGTTGTCATTAGGTGTTCCCCTAACTGTTGTCATTAGGTGTTCCCCTAACTGTTGTCATTAGGTGTTCCCCTAACTGTTGTCATTAGGTGTTCCCCTAACTGTTGTCATTAGGTGTTCCCCTAACTGTTGTCATTAGGTGTTCCCCTAACTGTTGTCATTAGGTGTTCCCCTAACTGTTGTCATTAGGTGTTCCCCTAACTGTTGTCATTAGGTGTTCCCCTAACTGTTGTCATTAGGTGTTCCCCTAACTGTTGTCATTAGGTGTTCCCCTAACTGTTGTCATTAGGTGTTCCCCTAACTGTTGTCATTAGGTGTTCCCCTAACTGTTGTCATTAGGTGTTCCCCTAACTGTTGTCATTAGGTGTTCCCCTAACTGTTGTCATTAGGTGTTCCCCTAACTGTTGTCATTAGGTGTTCCCCTAACTGTTGTCATTAGGTGTTCCCCTAACTGTTGTCATTAGGTGTTCCCCTAACTGTTGTCATTAGGTGTTCCCCTAACTGTTGTCATTAGGTGTTCCCCTAACTGTTGTCATTAGGTGTTCCCCTAACTGTTGTCATTAGGTGTTCCCCTAACTGTTGTCATTAGGTGTTCCCCTAACTGTTGTCATTAGGTGTTCCCCTAACTGTTGTCATTAGGTGTTCCCCTAACTGTTGTCATTAGGTGTTCCCCTAACTGTTGTCATTAGGTGTTCCCCTAACTGTTGTCATTAGGTGTTCCCCTAACTGTTGTCATTAGGCGTTCCCCTAACTGTTGTCATTAGGTGTTCCCCTAACTGTTGTCATTAGGGACAGGTACACCACTGTAACGTTTGGGGTCACTTAGAAATGTTCTTGTTTTTGAAAGAAAAGCACATGTTTTGTCTAGTTAAAATAACATCAAATTAATCAGAAATACAGTGTAGACATTGTTAATGGAGAACAGCTGTGCAGCGATGCTCCCCATCCAACCTGACAGAGTTTGAGAGGATCTGCAGAGACGAGTGGGAGAAACTCTCTAAATACAGGTGTTCCGAGCTTGTAGCGTCATACCCAAGAAGACTCGAGGCTGTAATCGCTGCCAAAGGTGCTTCAACAAAGTACTGAGTAAAGGGTCTGAATACTTATGGAAATGTGATATTTCAGTTTTTATTTTTTATACATTTTCAAACATTTCATTTGCTTTGTCATTATGGAGTATTGTGTGTAGATTTGAGGGGGAAAAAACTATTTCATAATTTTTAGAATAAGGCTGTAACGTAACAAAATGTGGGAAAAGTGTAGGGATCTTCTTACTTTCCGAATGCACTATATACTCCTAACTATTGTGATTAGGTACAGGTATACTCCTAACTATTGTGATTAGGTACAGGTCTTCTCCTAACTATTGTGATTAGGTACAGGTCTTCTCCTAACTATTGTGATTAGGTACAGGTCTTCTCCTAACTTGTGATTAGGTACAGGTATATTCATAACTATTGTGATTAGGTACAGGTATACTCCTAACTATTGTGATTAGGTACAGGTCTTCTCCTAACTATTGTGATTAGGTACAGGTCTTCTCCTAACTATTGTGATTAGGTACAGGTATTCTCCTAACTATTGTGATTAGGTACAGGTATATTCCTAACTATTGTGATTAGGTACAGGTCTTCTCCTAACTATTGTGATTAGGTACAGGTATTCTCCTAACTATTGTGATTAGGTACAGGTCTTCTCCTAACTATTGTGATTAGGTACAGGTCTTCTCCTAACTATTGTGATTAGGTACAGGTATATTCCTAACTATTGTGATTAGGTACAGGTCTTCTCCTAACTATTGTGATTAGGTACAGGTATATTCCTAACTATTGTGATTAGGTACAGGTCTTCTCCTAACTATTGTGATTAGGTACAGGTCTTCTCCTAACTATTGTGATTAGGTACAGGTCTTCTCCTAACTATTGTGATTAGGTACAGGTATTCTCCTAACTATTGTGATTAGGTACAGGTATATTCCTAACTATTGTGATTAGGTACAGGTCTTCTCCTAACTATTGTGATTAGGTACAGGTCTTCTCCTAACTATTGTGATTAGGTACAGGTCTTCTCCTAACTATTGTGATTAGGTACAGGTATACTCCTAACTATTGTGATTAGGTACAGGTCTTCTCCTAACTATTGTGATTAGGTACAGGTATATTCCTAACTATTGTGATTAGGTACAGGTATTCTCCTAACTATTGTGATTAGGTACAGGTATATTCCTAACTATTGTGATTAGGTACAGGTCTTCTCCTAACTATTGTGATTAGGTACAGGTATATTCCTAACTATTGTGATTAGGTACAGGTATTCTCCTAACTATTGTGATTAGGTACAGGTATATTCATAACTATTGTGATTAGGTACAGGTATTCTCCTAACTATTGTGATTTAGGTACAGGTCTTCTCCTAACTATTGTGATTAGGTACAGGTATATTCATAACTATTGTGATTAGGTACAGGTATTCTCCTAACTATTGTGATTTAGGTACAGGTCTTCTCCTAACTATTGTGATTAGGTACAGGTATATTCCTAACTATTGTGATTAGGTACAGGTCTTCTCCTAACTATTGTGATTAGGTACAGGTCTTCTCCTAACTATTGTGATTAGGTACAGGTCTTCTCCTAACTATTGTGATTAGGTACAGGTATATTCCTAACTATTGTGATTAGGTACAGGTCTTCTCCTAACTATTGTGATTAGGTACAGGTCTTCTAACTTGTGATTAGGTACAGGTCTTCTAACTTGTGATTAGGTACAGGTATATTCCTAACTATTGTGATTAGGTACAGGTACAGTGCCTTGCGAAAGTATTCGGCCCCCTTGAACTTTGCCACATTTCAGGCTTCAAACATAAAGATATAAAACTGTATTTTTTTGTGAAGAATCAACAACAAGTGGGACACAATCATGAAGTGGAACGACATTTATTGGATATTTCAAACTTTTTTAACAAATCAAAAACTGAAAAATTGGGCGTGCAAAATTATTCAGCCCCTTTACTTTCAGTGCAGCAAACTCTCTCCAGAAGTTCAGTGAGGATCGCTGAATGATCCATTGTTGACCTAAATGACTAATGATGATAAATACAATCCACCTGTGTGTAATCAAGTCTCCGTATAAATGCACCTGCACTGTGATAGTCTCAGAGGTCCGTTAAAAGCGCAGAGAGCATCATGAAGAACAAGGAACACACCAGGCAGGTCCGAGATACTGTTGTGAAGAAGTTTAAAGCCGGATTTGGATACAAAAAGATTTCCCAAGCTTTAAACATCCCAAGGAGCACTGTGCAAGCGATAATATTGAAATGGAAGTAGTATCAGACCACTGCAAATCTACCAAGACCTGGCCGTCCCTCTAAACTTTCAGCTCATACAAGGAGAAGACTGATCAGAGATGCAGCCAAGAGGCCCATGATCACTCTGGATGAACTGCAGAGATCTACAGCTGAGGTGGGAGACTCTGTCCATAGGACAACAATCAGTCTTATATTGCACAAATCTGGCCTTTATGGAAGAGTGGCAAGAAGAAAGCCATTTCTTAAAGATATCCATAAAAAGTGTTGGTTAAAGTTTGCCACAAGCCACCTGGGAGACACACCAAACATGTGGAAGAAGGTGCTCTGGTCAGATGAAACCAAAATTGAACTTTTTGGCAACAATGCAAAACGTTATGTTTGGCGTAAAAGCAACACAGCTGAACACACCATCCCCACTGTCAAACATGGTGGTGGCAGCATCATGGTTTGGGCCTGCTTTTCTTCAGCAGGGACAGGGAAGATGGTTAAAATTGATGGGAAGATGGATGGAGCCAAATACAGGACCATTCTGGAAGAAAACCTGATGGAGTCTGCAAAAGACCTGAGACTGGGACGGAGATTTGTCTTCCAACAAGACAATGATCCAAAACATAAAGCAAAATCTACAATGGAATGGTTCAAAAATAAACATATCCAGGTGTTAGAATGGCCAAGTCAAAGTCCAGACCTGAACCCAATCGAGAATCTGTGGAAAGAACTGAAAACTGCTGTTCACAAATGCTCTCCATCCAACCTCACTGAGCTCGAGCTGTTTTGCAAGGAGGAATGGGAAACAATTTCAGTCTCTCGATGTGCAAAACTGATAGAGACATATCCCAAGCGACTTACAGCTGTAATCGCAGCAAAAGGTGGCGCTACAAAGTATTAACTTAAGGGGGCTGAATAATTTTGCACGCCCAATTTTTCAGTTTTTGATTTGTTAAAAAAGTTTGAAATATCCAATAAATGTCGTTCCACTTCATGATTGTGTCCCACTTGTTGTTGATTCTTCACAAAAAAATACAGTTTTATATCTTTATGTTTGAAGCCTGAAATGTGGCAAAAGGTCGCAAAGTTCAAGGGGGCCGAATACTTTCGCAAGGCACTGTATATTCGTAACTATTGTGATTAGGTACAGGTATATTCCTAACTATTGTGATTAGGTACAGGTCTATTCCTAACTATTGTGATTAGGTACAGGTATATTCCTAACTATTGTGATTAGGTACAGGTCTTCTAACTTGTGATTAGGTACAGGTCTTCTAACTTGTGATTAGGTACAGGTCTTCTAACTTGTGATTAGGTACAGGTCTTCTCCTAACTATTGTGATTAGGTACAGGTATACTCCTAACTATTGTGATTAGGTACAGGTATACTCCTAACTATTGTGATTAGGTACAGGTATATTCCTAACTATTGTGATTAGGTACAGGTATTCTCCTAACTATTGTGATTAGGTACAGGTATATTCATAACTATTGTGATTAGGTACAGGTATATTCCTAACTTGTGATTAGGTACAGGTCTTCTCCTAACTATTGTGATTAGGTACAGGTATATTCATAACTATTGTGATTAGGTACAGGTATATTCCTAACTTGTGATTAGGTACAGGTCTTCTCCTAACTATTTGCCCTCTGATAGGTATGGGGTGAGAGGTAAACCCGTTTACATCAACGTGGTCCGGGACCCCATCCAACGCCTCGTATCTTACTACTACTTCCTGAGGTTTGGAGATGACTACAGGCCTGGCCTTCGACGGAGAAAACAAGGTGACAAAAAGGTATTGTTGTATACATTTACAAACAGTTTTCAATGGTGTTTTAAAATGTCTTATCGCCCTAGTGAGTGTATATAAAGCTCTATTTCTGACGTGTGTGTGTGTGTGTGTGTGTGTGTGTGTGTGTTTTAGACCTTTGATGAGTGTGTGTCAGCAGGTGGTTCTGACTGTGCCTCTGAGAAGCTTTGGCTCCAGATCCCGTTCTTCTGCGGACACTACTCAGAGTGCTGGTGGGTACCAACATGGCTGCCAGTGCTGGGTGGGAGCCAACATGGCTGCCAGTGCTGGGTGGGAGCCAACATGGCTGCCAGTGCTGGGTGGGAGCCAACATGGCTGCCAGCGCCGACCCACTTATCCCCATTGCACCGGCTGGGGCCTAGGGGACTTTGGTCAATGTGTTAGTAATCAGAACACATTGATAACGTAATGATTAAGTCATTTGTTGTCGTTAAACTGTGTGTAAACCACAGATATATCTTATTAAATGAGTTTTCTATGTGTAATTACCATGGTGTGTATGTGTACTATAGGAATGTAGGCAGCAGGTGGGCCCTGGATCAGGCCAAGTATAACCTGCTGAATGAATATCTACTAGTCGGTGTGACAGAGGAGCTGGAGGACTTTATCATGATGCTGGAGGCAGCTCTGCCCCGCTTCTTCAAGGGTGCCACAGGCCTCTACAAAACAGGTACTGTACTGGCACACCATGTATCCTGGTTCCTCTCACTTAGCCTCAGCAGATAAAACCCTGTCAGTGTTCTAGCCTTGTCTCTGTGGCGCCTTGTCCTTCTGACCGACCCTGGTCTGCAGCCCCACTCTGCCGCTCTGCTCTTTTCCTGGTAACAGCATTTAGTACACTTGGGAAGAATAACCTACTATATTTAGGGCACTTGGGCAGAATAACCTACTATATTTAGGGCACTTGGGCAGACCAAGTGAAGGAGTAGCCTGTTGGATAGATAGTGGTTGCTCCACTAAAAGTTTTTGCAATTAGTACGGTACCCTGCGTCACCACTTCATTGCTTCAGACCACCACAAGGGGGAGTTAGAGTACTGATTAGGCTTTTGGGTCCTACTGTGTCTAACTGACAATGAATGGGTGGCATAAACCTCAATAGAAACTGATAATTGTGCACGACTTCAGTATTACTTACTAAACTGTTCATGTTTTTATTATTTTATTTTATTTTGTTAGGATTGTTTTGCTCTTACTGTAGGACTGTAGGCCACTCCCGACCAGTCACGTTGTACAGCGCCTAAGACACTGCAGCGATCTAAGACACTGCATAGCAGTACAAGCTGTGTTGCTACGGATGCTGGTTCAATACCCGTGCCGCCCTCAACTGGAAGACCCATGAGCTGACTAGGTTTTTTTTTGTGGTTTTTCTCGCTTTAAAAACAGAAAAAATAACAAACTGGCTTTATTTACAAATTAGTAACAATGTCTCACCCCATGTTCATCTCCAAAATATAATTTTTTATTAGCAGGACAATATATATTGGTCATGGCTCCCAAGTGGCGCACAATGGGACTGCCTTGCAGTTCTCCAGCTGTATCCACTGAAAGCGTGCGAGGTTCAAGACGAGGGCAGGGGGCACGGGATGGGCCGCAGAGCCACGCACAGAAGACAGACCGAGGAGGAGGGTGGACTCCCACCCTGCCACACTGGGCAGCACAGAGCAACACTTTAAGGGGCTTTGCACTAATAATGGGGCTGACTAGGGAAACGTTCCGGCTGTTCAACAGGTAGCTGGACAGTAGACTTGCCAAGATGGAGGGTAAGGGGGAGAATTCTATCGTCAAAGTTAGGTTCTAAGTTGTTGTTTATCACATCTGAACGTGATTGGGAGTCCCATAGGGAGGTGAACAATTGGCCCAGTGTTTCTCTCGCTCTAAAAACAACTTTATTTACTTTTCAAAAAAACAAAAGTCAGTGATTTTGTAATCTGAATAATCTCCAAATATCGTTATATATTGTCAAGTTGATGGCACAGTCATATAGCCGGCACCTATATAAAGCTGAGTGACTCACTCATTCATGGCTTTGAATCACAATAAACAAGTACTGTGCTGCAATACGCTGCAACTTTTTTAAAGGACGAACCACTGTAGACTCTAACCGATCCTCTCCTGTTCCCGTGTGCTCCCAGGTAAGAAGTCCCACCTGCGTAAGACCACAGAGAAGAAGCCACCCACCAAGGAGTCCATCGCCAAGCTGCAGCAGTCCGACGTTTGGAAGATGGAGAACGAGTTCTACGAGTTTGCCCAGGAGCAGTTCCAATTTGTCAGAGCCCACGCCGTCCGGGAGAAGGACGGGGAACTCTACCTGCTGGCACAGAACTTCTTCTATGAGAAAATCTACCCCAAAGTGAACTAGGGTGGAACTGGGTTAACATCAGGCCAGGGGGATGTGCAGGTCTGGGCTAACATCAGGCCAGGTGGATGTTGATGAGGTCTGGGTTAACATCAGGCCAAGGGGATATAGATGAGGTCTGGGTTAACATCAGGCCAGGGGGATGTAGATGAGGTGTGGGTTAACATCAGGCCAGGTGGATGTGGAGGTCTGGGCTAACATCAGGCCAGAGGGGATGTTGATGAGGTCTGGGTTAACATCAGGCCAGGGGGATGTTGATGAGGTCTGGGTTAACATCAGGCCAAGGGGATGTAGATGTGTTGATGAGGTCTGGGTTAACATCAGGCCAGGGGGAGGGATGTTGATGAGGTCTGGGTTAACATTAGGCCAGGGGGGATGTTGATGAGGTCTGGGTTAACATCAGGCCAGGGGAATGTTGATGAGGTCTGGGTTAACATCAGGCCAGGGGGATGTAGATGTGTTGATGAGGTCTGGGTTAACATCAGGCCAGGGAGGATGTTGATGAGGTCTGGGTTAACATCAGGCCAGGGGGGATGTTGATGAGGTCTGGGTTAACATCAGGCAGGGGGATGTTGATGAGGTCTGTGTTAACATCAGGCCAGGGGGATGTTGATGAGGTCTGGGTTAACATCAGGCCAGGGGGATGTAGATGTGTTTATGAGGTCTGGGTTAACATCAGGCCATTTGGGATGTTGATGAGGTCTGGGTTAACATCAGGCCAGGGGGGATGTTGATGAGGTCTGGGTTAACATCAGGCCATTTGGGATGTTGATGAGGTCTGGGTTAACATCAGGCCAGGGTGATATTGATGAGGTCATACACTGACCATTATTCACCCTGTTACACACGTCACAGAATGCCATCATAACAATTACTGTCTGACGTGTAGATGGGGACCTACTGTGTAGCTGTACTGGGTCTGGGGGATACTGTGCTGGTTTCATTGGTTCCTTGTTCTTCACTGTAGTTGTTGACCTCTACAAGGTATTTGAACAGGTCTCAAATCCAACATGGTGTCCTGTACTCCTCTGCAGCTGGCCACTTCTACAGGTTATTAAAGCCAGACATGGTGTCCTGTACTTCTCTGTAGCTGGTCACTTCTTCTACAGGTTATTGAAGCCAGATCCAACATGGTGTCCTGTACTCCTCTGCAGCTGGCCACTTCTACAGGTTATTGAAGCCAGATCCAACATGGTGTCCTGTACTTCTCTGTAGCTGGCCACTTCTTCTACAGGTTATTTAAGCCAGATCCAACATCTGACCTGCGTGTATCTACACAGAGGTCAATAAGCCCCCCCCCCCCCCCCTCCACTGGGGACCTGCCTTGTGGTCTTCAGGCTCCAACTCAAAATGGCTGCCCAACCACAACCACATCGGACGACGTCCAGCAAAAGATTGTCTATTTTACGTTTCGTAAAAAAACAAAAAAAATCAAACAACATATGAGAAGGTCAATTGAAAAGAAAACAGGAGTATGTCAGAAACAGTTTGATCTGTTGTACAAAATGTCAGATCAAAGTGTCAGAAGGACAGTTTGCTGGCTCGTGTCAGAAGGACAGTTTGCTGGCTCGTGTCAGATGGACAGTTTGCTGGCTCGTGTCAGATGGACAGTTTGCTGGCTCGTGCCTAAGCTGGGCGACTGTGAAAGGGAGGTACTGTAGAGGAGGAAAGGGTGGCTTCAGCTCGGTGTGTTAAGGGCTGTTCATCTACATTGTGTGTGTACAGTCGTGGCCAAAAGTTGAGAATGACACACATGAATTTTCATTCTGCTGCCTCAGTTTGTATGATGGCAATTTGCATATACTCCATAATGTTATGAAGAGTGATCAGATGAATTGCAATTAATTGCAAAGTCCCTCTTTGCCATGCAAATGAACTGAATCCCCCAAAAACATTTCCACTGCATTTCAGCCCTGCCACAAAAGGACCAGCTGACATCATGTCAGTGATTATCTCGTTAACACAGGTGTGAGTGTTGAGGAGGACAAGGCTGGAGATCACTCCGTCATGCTGATTGAGTCCGAATAACAGACTGGAAGCTTCAAAAGGAGGGTGGTGTTTGGAATCATTGTTCTTCCTCTGTCAACCATGGTTACCTGCAAGGAAACACGTGCCGTCATCATTGCTTTGTACAAAAAAGGCTTCACAGGCAAGGATATTGCTGCCAGTAAGATTGCACCTAAATCAACCATTTATCGGATCATCAAGAACTTCAAGGAGAGCGGTTCAATTGTTGTGAAAAGGCTTCAGGGCGCCCAAGAAAGTCCAGCAAGCGCCAGGACCGTCTCCTAAAGTTGATTCAGCTGTGGGATCGGGGCACCACCAGTACAGAGCTTGCTCAGGAATGGCAGCAAGCAGGTGTGAGTGCATCTGCATGCACAGTGAGGCGAAGACTTTTGGATGATGGCCTGGTGTCAAGAAAGGCAGCAAAGAAGCCACTTCTCTCCAGGAAAAACATCAGTAACAGACTGATATTCAGCAAAAGGTACAGGGATTGGACTGCTGAGGACTGGGGTAAAGTCATTTTCTCTGATGAATCCCCTTTCTGATTGTTTGGGGCATCCGGTAAAAAGCTTGTCTGGAGAAGACCAGGTGTGCGCTACCATCAGTCCTGTGTCATGCCAACAGTAAAGCATCCTGAGACCATTCATGTGTGGGGTTGCTTCTCAGCCAAGGGAATGGGCTCACTCACAATTTTGCCTAAGAACACAGCCATGAATATAGAATGGTAACAACACATCCTCCGAGAGAAACTTCTCCCAACCATCCAGGAACAGTTTGGTGACGAACAATACCTTTTCCAGCATGATGGAGCACCTTGCCATAGTGATAACTAAGTGGCTCGGGGAATAAAACATTGATATTTTGGGTCCATGGCCACGAAACTCCCCAGACCTTAATCCCATTGAGAACTTGTGGTCAATCCTCAAGAGACTGATGGACAAACAACCAACCCACAAATTCTGACAAACTCCAAGCATTGATTATGCAAGAATGGGTTGCCATCAGTCAGGATTTGGCCCAGAAGTTAATTGACAGCATGCCAGGGCGGATTGCAGAGGTCTTGAAAAAGAAGGGTCAACACTGCAAATATTGACTCTTTGCATCAACTTCATGTAAGTGTCAATAGAAGTCTTTGACACTTATGAAATGCTTGTAATTATACTTCAGCATCCATAGTAACATCTGACAAAAATATCTAAAGACAACTGAAGCAGCAAACTTTGTGGAAATTAATAATTGTGTCATTCTCACAACTTTTGGCCACAATTTGTATATTTTAGATCCACTGTCAGCAGTTTACAGAGTAAACACATGAAACCACAGTGCACAGTGTATTTACACCCTACATATCTGATGTACTGGACCAAATGTTTGGTAAGACTTCTGTGAGCATTGTACCTTTTTTTTTTCTGTGTGTCTTTTAACATCTAGTTAATTTGTAGCCCACTAAGAAAAAAATTATCCGATTTTAATTTATTTAAAAAAACATTTTTAAATAAAATAATCTCCGTTCTGTACTATCGACCTGAAGTTCCTCCCATTTTTTTTTTAATAACCACCACAACATTCCAAACGTGTTTCATTCATCAGTTTGTTGGAGTTGTCCGGGTAAACGAACTTGTCTTTAGCACAAAGTTTTAGTGTGTGAATGCAGCAGGAATTTGTCACTATGACTCAACAGTGGGGGTGAGATCAACGTTGACCAGAAATAAGACTTTTGTTGTTATTATTATTTTTACCCCAGCCAGTCCCAAATGGCGCTCCACCCCTTCTCCCTTGGCCCTAACCCTTTTTGTGTTTGCAGATCAGAAAGGTCTGGTGTGTGTGTATATATAAGCAACGGTATAATCTTCCACCGTGTTGCATACACCGTACAAATGTACAGACGTGGTTTGGCCCGCGGGGAAAGGTGCAAATCGGGACCAAGTCACATGGTTTATGCCTAAGAATGTTTTAGTGTTTTTGGTAACGGGGTCACGCTCGTTAGGGAGCGAGCTACGCTAAGAAGAGAAACGCATCAGGAGGCTTGATAGTGCCTTCATCAAATCATTATTTTTATTTCCCAAATTACACCCTATTCCCTGTTTAGTGCACTACTGTTCACCACTGCCCTATGGGGCCCTGGTAAAAAATAAAAAAAGTAGTGCACTACATAGGGAATAGGGTGCGATTTGGGATGCATCTTTATACAAGACTCCTAAGCCACTTTTTGATATCCGATGTAATTTTCCCCTTATTTTTCTGAATATTGTGCTCATTCATTTGACACAATTATCTGTTCTGCCAGTATACCTATTTTTCTTTTTCATATCAATTTCTTATTGTAAACAACCTAAAACATTTAAAATAAATACTGAACTGTTTCACAGTCTCCGCTGGTCTTCTGTTTTTAAGTGTAAACACTCGGTTAATTAAAGACATCCTTTTGTTGAAGTTTTCCTGTTTTGATAAGCAATATCCCATGAAGAAAAACGGTAGAGTTCAAGGGTCAAAACAAAAATACAGCTGTAAAACCATTGTGTTGGGAGAAGTTCATCCTAGCCGTCCATCATGTTTACGTTTATGTAATGCATGTTTGTCTTTAGCTCACTTACCTGAGAGATACTTCTCAATGTTTTCTGTCTTTTTACGTTGACTCTTTCACTGTTGAATTTACAACAAGGATATGCTAAAAGCTGGAAGTCATTCTTGTTGTTTCAGCCTTTCTCCAGGTGCAGAAAAAGACCCGGTCAAAAAGTGGCATTGTCTTTTTTTTTTTTAAACCGATTGACGTCATGATGTAAAGAAAATCCAACAGCAAGCTAGCTAGTAAATAACAGTCAGTCAGTGCCTCTTCCTCTGTGGTGCTGTAGAAGTGATGCTGTCAGTCAAATAACTCTAAATCATAAGCTTAAAGAGAGGATGCTGCACTAGAAATGTGACAGAACAGCTAATAATAAGAGGATGCTGCACTGGAAATGGGACAGAACAACAGCTAATAATAAGAGGATGCTGCACTAGAAATGTGACAGAACAACAACTGTAACGAGAGAGGATGCTGCACTGGAAATGGGACAGAACAACAACTGTAACGAGAGAGGATGCTGCACTGGAAATGTGGCAGAACAACTGTAAGGGAGGATGCTGCACTGGAAATGTGACAGAACAACAGCTAATAAGAGGATTTTGCACTGGAAATGGGACAGAACAACAACTGTAACGAGAGAGGATGCTGCACTGGAAATGTGGCAGAACAACTGTAAGGGAGGATGCTGCACTGGAAATGGGACAGAACAACTGTAAGGGAGGATGCTGCACTGGAAATGGGACAGAACAACAACTGTAACGAGAGGATGCTGGACTGGAAATGTGACAGAACAACTGTAATAAGGGAGGATGCTGCACTGGAAATGTGACCTCAACTGTAATGAGAGCCTTATTTAATCACTATGGAAACAGTAGCCGTCCTATAAATTCACACCAATGGCATAGGAAATAAAGCTTAACAAGTCTGACCTTTAACAGTTTATAGAAGAGGCAAACCATAGGACTCTTATTAACAATGGCCTTGAATATTATCAGTATGATCTGTGTAAGATGGTCTCCTGAAGATGAGATTGGTGACACCTCTTGCACAGTCTGTGCCACCCTCAGGGGATAGACGTAAGGTGAATTTGTCACTAGATACTGATCTTGGGTCAGTTTAGCATTTTCCACACGAATGGTTAAGGTTTTGGATTGTGGGAGGGGGAAACTGATCCTAGATCTGTACCTAGGGGACTACCTAACTTCACCCAGCTTTGGGAAACGTGCCAGTGGTCCCTACTCCTCAGGCCTTTCACGATCCAACAGTCCCCATCCAACACAGAGGCCCCAACCAATTTGATACGCCCACTGTGTGGCCAGCAACACATGCCTGCATCCCAAATGGCTCCCTATTCCCTACATAGTTCACTACTTTGACCAGGGCCCTATGGAACCCTATTCCCTATATAGTTCACTACTTTTGACCAGGGCTCTATGGGTAAAGTAGTGCACTGCATTAGGAATAGAGTGCCATTTGTGTGTGTGTGTGTGTGGTGGGGGGTAGAACAGTCACAAGGAGAGCCAGAGCAGCCGTCTCAGAAAATAGAAACTCAATTACCAGTTTAGCTGTAGGCAACATGGCGTGTTGGTTGTGTTCATTAACTACATCCAATAAGATAATTACTGCTTCTCAATTAAAAACACTGTCTCTCTCTCTCTCTCTCTACAGTGTATCGATGTCAGCGGATGAGTTCTCTGAAGGGTAATAGGGGAATGGAAAACTACACCAAGTGAATGTTTCCACTGTGGGTTTTTTATGTTGCTGATTTGTGTTTTTACTTGGAGTGTTTTATTATTTCTGTGTTTTTAAAAGATGGATTGTTTGTTTTTGTGTGTGATTTTAATGATAGTGATATTAAATCTACCAGTTTTTGCTATTTAGCTTTTAAATGTTTTTTTTTATAACAAACCCTGCTTTGTTTTTGTTTTATATAATCCTAAAATAACACCCTGCCCCCCCCCCCCACCCCCTTCAACGGTCACAGATGAATAGGAGTAATAGCCTTCTTGGACAGCCTTCTCTTATTTAATCAATCTGAATTCTGTAAATAGCCACAATTGTTCTGGTTAGTTGATTTGATTCTGTGTGCTGAGATTTTAATGGTGTTTCACTGTTCCATTTTAAAAAGGCCTTTGGTTGACTGTAGTCTTAGCGCCACTAGAGGGCGCTAAGAAACCACTGAACCACTACACGACCCTGTTCATTCTCTAAGCAAGTCGGTCTGCTTTCCCTGGGACTTGTTCACTGGTCTGTTAACCAGCAGACCTCATTAATGCACCTGTACAGAGCAGAGCCAAATGGAACAAACAAATAGGGCATCACCATTAAGAATACAGATTGAGCCATTACGGCTCAATTGGTTCTGGGCCCTAATGGAGATCTCTATAAATAGGTTATCTTCTTGGTCTTGGACAATTTGTGCAGCTGCACTCTCAGGGCATTGCATAATGACACAGCTCCATTTTAATCCAGGGTTTACGGCATAAATAGGTTGTTCCCATGATTTCGCTATTTATTGCAAAAAGGAAGAAGGAAGTTTTAGCAGCAGCAGTAAAAAGGAAGTTTTAGCAGCATCTCACCTCTCACAAACAGCTTTACTGAACCGGTGGTACAAAACGAGGCTACCTCTCCGTGAAATCTAACATGATTGCTATTACAGTGTTTACTGTGATTTGGACAAGACCTTCCATTGATCTTAACGGAATACGTGATCCTATTGAGTTAATGAGCTCTTAAACAGTGACCTCATTCAGCTAGTGACAGTTGACCTGACTGGTATCCACTAGCTATGTAGCCGTAACCCTCTGGACTTCAGTGGAGTGTGTCAGATCCTTATATTTGGATCGCAATATAAGGCTCTTGACCAGGGGAGACTCACCCAGCTAGTTGACCAGTTGAGACTCACCCAGCTAGTTGACCAGGGGAGACTCACCCAGCTAGTTGACCAGGGGAGACTCACCCAGCTAGTTGACCAGGGGAGACTCACCCAGCTGGTTGACCAGGGGAGACTCACCCAGCTGGTTGACCAGGGGAGACTCACCCAGCTGGTTGACCAGGGGAGATCCAGCCAGCTGGTTGACCAGGGGAGATCCACACAGCTGGTTGACCAGGGGAGACCCACCCAGGTAGTTGACCAGGGGAGACTCACCCAGCTAGTTGACCAGGGGAGACTCACCCAGCTAGTTGACCAGGGGAGACTCACCCAGCTTGTTGACCAGTTGAGACTCACCCAGCTAGTTGACCAGGGGAGACTCACCCAGCTGGTTGACCAGGGGAGACTCACCCAGCTGGTTGACCAGGGGAGACTCACCCAGCTGGTTGACCAGGGGAGATCCAGCCAGCTGGTTGACCAGGGGAGATCCACACAGCTGGTTGACCAGGGGAGACCCACCCAGGTAGTTGACCAGGGGAGACTCACCCAGCTAGTTGACCAGGGGAGACTCACCCAGCTAGTTGACCAGGGGAGACCCACCCAGCTAGTTGACCAGGGAGACCCACCCAGCTAGTTGACCAGGGGAGACCCACCCAGCTAGTTGACCAGGGGAGACCCACCCAGCTAGTTGACCAGGGGAGACCCACCCAGCTAGTTGACCAGGGGAGACCCACCCAGCTAGTTGACCAGGGGAGACTCACCCTGCTCTCTGAGCTAATTGACCTCGGTAGGATTTTAACTTGTGCTTCATAAAATAAATAGAACAGGACCAGGTTGTGTTCGGAAGGTACCTGAATTCATCCCATAACAAATGCTAATGGACACAGCCGAGCGGTAGCCTGACTTGACTACCTTCCCGGCTGGGGCTGACAGGACAGGACCTGAACTTGCTTGGCCAAAGGGGATCATCATCATGTCTAGCTTGTTTCTTGCCTTACACTATTTCATGAAAACATGGTGCTCTAAAACTGTAGCCCACACGTCTGAGCGAGGCAGTGGGCCAAGGAAAACTCACACGCTCTTGCCCTTAGGTCTGGCCCAGATTCCCTGACCAGCACAGATTGATTACATTTTCATTTGTGGAATCAGAACTCGATCACATTCTGGTCACATAAGGCAGAATTTAAAGGCCCAGTGCAGTCAAATGTGGTTTTACTGTGTTTTATCTACATCTCCACACTATGAGGAATAATTATGTGAAATAGTGAGAATGATAACGAGGCCCTTTTTTAAGTGTAAGAGCTGTTTTTGAAAAGTCCGCCTGCAATTACAGACAGTTTTGGTGGGATTGGTGTTTCAACCTGCCTGGTGATGTCACCAGGTGGTACATTGAGCAATAGACCAATAAGAAAGAGTTCCAAGCTTCTCTGCGAATAACAGTTAGTTTTCAGTCCCCTCCTCCCCCCCCCCCCCACACTCAGGCCACTCCCAGTCAGTTCTAGCTCTTAACTCAGACGCTATTTTTGGTTGACCCTACGAGAATAGAAAGGTTCAGTACTTTTGTAAAGAAGCTATTTTTGTGTCTTATTGACTATTTTTAATTAGAATATGGTTAATTGCCCCCCCCCCCCCCCAGAAAGTATTCGCTATTGAGATTAAAAAAAAATGTCTGCATTGGACCTTGAAAGTAACGTAAAGAGCTGAGGGAAAGACGGAGACAGGATGCAGAATACTATGAACGTTCTACTATGATGTACGATACTGTGTTTTATCTATATCAATTGGGCTGACCGGGCTATCTGCATCGTGTCCCGTCACCCGCTAACCCCTCTTTAACACTACTGCTACTCTCTGTTCATCATATATGCATAGTCCCTTTAACCATATCTACATGTACATACTACCTCAATCAGCCTGACTAACCAGTGGTCTGTATGCAGCCTCGCAACTGTTATAGCCTCGTTACTGTATATAGCCTCACAACTGTATATAGCCTCGCAACTGTTATAGCCTCACTACTGTATATAGCCTCACTACTGTATATAGCCTCACTACTGTATATAGCCTCGCTACTGTATATAGCCTCTGTACTGTATATAGCCTCTGTACTGTATATAGCCTCACTACTGTATATAGCCTCACTACTGTATATAGCCTCACTACTGTATATAGCCTCACTACTGTATATAGCCTCACTACTGTTATAGCCTCACTACTGTATATAGCCTCTCTACTGTATATAGCCTCACTACTGTATATAGCCTCACTACTGTATATAGCCTCACTACTGTTATAGCCTCACTACTGTATATAGCCTCACTACTGTATATAGCCTCACTACTGTATATAGCCTCACTACTGTATATAGCCTCACTACTGTATATAGCCTCACTACTGTATATAGCCTGTCTTTTTACTGTTGTTTTATTTCTTTACCTACCTATTGTTCACCTAACACCTTTTTAAACACTATTGGTTAGAGCCTGTAAGTAAGCATTTCACTGTAAGGTCTACCTACACCTGTTGTATTCAGCATTTCACTGTAAGGTCTACTACACCTGTTGTATTCAGCATTTCACTGTAAGGTCTACTACACCTGTTGTATTCAGCAGTTCACTGTAAGGTCTACTACACCTGTTGTATTCAGAATTTCACTGTGAGGTCTACTACACCTGTTGTATTCAGTAGTTCACTGTCAGGTCTACCTACACCTGTTGTATTCAGCAGTTCACTGGAAGGTCTACCTACACCTGTTGTATTCAGCATTTCACTGTAAGGTCTACTACACCTGTTGTATTCAGCATTTCACTGTAAGGTCTACTACACCTGTTGTATTCAGCATTTCACTGTAAGGTCTACTACACCTGTTGTATTCAGCATTTCACTGTGAGGTCTACTACACCTGTTGTATTCAGCATTTCAGTGTAAGGTCTACTACACCTGTTGTATTCAGCATTTCACTGTAAGGTCTACTACACCTGTTGTATTCAGCAGTTCACTGTAAGGTCTACCTACACCTGTTGTATTCAGCATTTCACTGTAAGGTCTACTACACCTGTTGTATTCAGCATTTCACTGTAAGGTCTACTACACCTGTTGTATTCAGCAGTTCACTGTAAGGTCTACTACACCTGTTGTATTCAGCAGTTCACTGTAAGGTCTACTACACCTGTTGTATTCAGCATTTCACTGTGAGGTCTACTACACCTGTTGTATTCAGCATTTCACTGGGAGGTCTACTACACCTGTTGTATTCAGCATTTCACTGTGAGGTCTACTACACCTGTTGTATTCAGCATTTCACTGTAAGGTCTACTACACCTGTTGTATTCAGCAGTTCACTGTAAGGTCTACTACACCTGTTGTATTCAGCAGTTCACTGTAAGGTCTACTACACCTGTTGTATTCAGCATTTCACTGTGAGGTCTACCTACACCTGTTGTATTCAGCAGTTCACTGTAAGGTCTACTACACCTGTTGTATTCAGCAGTTCACTGTAAGGTCTACTACACCTGTTGTATTCAGCATTTCACTGTAAGGTCTACTACACCTGTTGTATTCAGCCTTTCACTGTAAGGTCTACTACACCTGTTGTATTCAGCATTTCACTGTAAGGTCTACTACACCTGTTGTATTCAGCATTTCACTGTAAAGTCTACCTACACCTGTTGTATTCAGCATTTCACTGTGAGGTCTACTACACCTGTTGTATTCAGCATTTCACTAAGGTCTACTACACCTGTTGTATTCAGCAGTTCACTGTGAGGTCTACTACACCTGTTGTATTCAGCATTTCACTAAGGTCTACTACACCTGTTGTATTCAGCATTTCACTGTAAGGTCTACTACACCTGTTGTATTCAGCCTTTCACTGTAAGGTCTACTACACCTGTTGTATTCAGCATTTCACTGTAAGGTCTACTACACCTGTTGTATTCAGCATTTCACTGTAAAGTCTACCTACACCTGTTGTATTCAGCATTTCACTGTGAGGTCTACTACACCTGTTGTATTCAGCATTTCACTAAGGTCTACTACACCTGTTGTATTCAGCAGTTCACTGTGAGGTCTACTACACCTGTTGTATTCAGCATTTCACTAAGGTCTACTACACCTGTTGTATTCAGCATTTCACTGTGAGGTCTACTACACCTGTTGTATTCAGCATTTCACTGTAAGGTCTACCTACACCTGTTGTATTCAGCATTTCACTGTAAGGTCTACTACACCTGTTGTATTCAGCATTTCACTGTAAGGTCTACTACACCTGTTGTATTCAGCAGTTCACTGTGAGGTCTACTACACCTGTTGTATTCAGCATTTCACTGTGAGGTCTACTACACCTGTTGTATTCAGCATTTCACTGTGAGGTCTACTACACCTGTTGTATTCGGTGCACGTGACAAACTTTGATTTGATGTTCAATAGTCCACCCTCAATAAATAAAGTTTACATTCACAAATGTAAAAGGTTATTTTCAATTGAAGTTGAAATCTAATAAAGCACTCTGAATCAGCCCGTTTCCTGTAATAACAGGACAGCGACGGTATCCTGCATCAATATATCTGCAAGAAATTCAAAATGAATATGGGAGGAAGACAGAGAGTGAATAAAAGGGTTTTGTTTAAGGAAATAGTTATTAGTCGGGGCATCATTTATGCGTACAGACGTCTGGTGACTGCGGAAGTACATTATGAAGGAATAGGTGCAACTCTTTCAGTTAAACTATTATTTATATATATATTTATATTTATATATATTTTAATCAATTGCTTTCATGACAGTCTATTGCAATATTCCGACCATGATAGTCATCACAGGACTGTGAACACAACACAAAGGATGGTTGACCCCTGATCAGGAAACACCGGGACACTAATTTGATCTGTATTGTAGTTTGACCTTTCGTAGAAGACACTTCTTTCCCCCTCTCTATCTATCAATTCAATATGAATTCAATTTAATGGGCTTTATTGGCATGGGAAACATATGTAAATTGATAAACAAAAGTGAAATTTAAAAAATTAAAAAAATTTAAAAGGTTACACTCAAAGTTCCGAAAGAATAAAGACATTTCAAATGTCTAACTCAACCTCACTCTTACTCTCTTTCTCTCTCTTATTTTCCTCTCTCTTACTCTCTCTGTCTCTTTCTCTCTTATTTTCCTCTCTCCCCCTCTCTCTCTCTCTCTCTCTCCCTTCTCTCTCTCTCTCTCCCTTCTCTCTCTTTCTCTCCCTTCTCTCTCTCTCTCTCTCTCCCCTCCCCTTTCTCTCTTTCTCCCTCCCCTTTCTCTCTCTCTCCCTCTCTTCCTCTCTCTCTCCCTCCCCTTTCTCTATCTTCTCTCCCATCAGCTGACAGGGCTGAGTGCACAAAGCCAAATGTCAGCCTGGGCATGTTCTCCTTTGTGGCTTTCACCAAATTGTGCTGAAAAAAACAGTTCATTACCCAAAGCTTTTAACACAGTGCACATTAGTGACATCTGCTGGTCAGGAATAAATATCAGCTTGCCATGCTCATTGTTAATTAATAGACGAATGACATTCCAAGCACTCGCTATAACAGTAAAAGAGGAGAGATATGACATTATGCTAATGAGGTAACATTGTGATGCTGCCCTAGAAATACCGGCTATGCTAATGAGGTCACGTTATGATACTACCCTATAAAAACCTGCTATGCTAATGAGGTCACGTCATAATACAACCCTATAAATACCTGCTATGCTGATGAGTGAGATAGGAAGCGATGCAAATTATGTGTTTACAAGATTAATAAAAAAAATGACGAGCCATTACATTCAGACCTGTCTTCCTGATTTGAACTTTGGTAAACTACATTTCCCATTGTATCCATCAACGTTTTGTGGAGCAATGGATAGGTGTGAGCATTGGTTTTGCTGCATTTTGTTAGAATGTGGGGTTCACATCCCACATCCTACCTATCCTTCCCCCCCCCCCCCCTTGGTTTAAAATTATATATATTTTTTTTAAATGTGCATCAGTGGTATTTTGTAGGATGCTGAAGACAAAAGGGGATCGTAGGTTACAATAAAATAAAATTGAATAACAATGGGAAAGACGGTGTGGTTTCACAAAGTAATGTTTAAACCGTAGCCAGGATTAGATCCTGTGCCTATGCTGGTGTCTGATCCCAGACGCCTGTCTCTACCTGTTCAGGTGCTGTAATCTGAATCAAATGGTAAGTAAGGTTTCAGTAGAGGTCGGCGTATGAAAGAAACTTTGCATCGGGGAAAAAAAAGAGGCACCGGCACCACGGCGAAATCAGAGGGATCAAACTAATTTAACATTTTACGCTACAGATGGCTGTATCGGTCCGCTAACACAGGACTAGGAAAAGGCCCAGTGCAATACTTTTGAGGGGGTGCTGCAGTACCCTCAGTACCCCCTACTTCCTGCGGCTATGATTAAATACAACATAGCCACTGCTCCACACGGCTAAACCACATGGCTAAATCACATGTCTAAACCACACGGCTAAACCACACGGCTAAATCACGTCTAAACCACACGGCTAAACCACACGGCTAAATCACGTCTAAACCACACGGCTAAACCACACGGCTAAATCACGTCTAAACCACATGGCTAAACCACATGTTTAAACCACATGGCTAAACCACACGTCTAAACCACACGGCTAAACCACACGGCTAAACCACATGTTTAAACCACATGGCTAAACCACATGGCTAAACCTACATGGCTAAATCACATGACTAAACCACATGTTTAAACGCATCCCTGAGGGGCCTCTGTGTTGAGGATCAGCGTGGCGGATGTGTTGTTACCTACCCTCACCACCTGGGGGCGGCCTGTCCAGGATCCAGTTGCAGAGGGAGGTGTTTAGTTCCAGTGTCCTTAGCTTATTGATGAGCTTTGAGGGCACTATGGTGTTGAACACTGAGCTGTAGTCAATGAATAGCATTCTCACATAGGTGTTCCTTTTGTCCAGGTGGGAAAGGGCAGTGTGGAGTGCAATAGAGATTGCATCATCTGCGGATCTGTTTGGGTGGTATGCATATTGGAGTGGGTCTAGGGTTTCTGGGATAATGGTGTTGATGTGAGCCATGACCAGCCTTTCGAAGCACTTCAAGGCTACAGACGTGAGTGCTATGGTTCGGTAGTCGTTTAGGCAGGTTACCTTAGTGTTCTTGGGCACAGGCACTATGGTGGTTTGCTTAAAACATGTTGGTATTACAGACTCAGACAGGGAGAAGTTGAAAATGTCAGTGAAGACACTTGCCAGTTGGTCAGCGCATGTTTGCAGTACACGTCCTGGTAATCCGTCTGGCCCAGCGGCCGTGTGAATGTTGACCTGTTCAAAGATCTTACTCACATCGGCTGTGGCGAGCGTGATCACACAGTCTTCCAGAACAGCTGGTGCTCTCATGCATGTTTCAGTGTTATTTGCCTTGAAGCGAGCATAGAAGTAGTTTAGCTCGTCTGGTAGGCTCGTATCACTGGGCATCTCTTGGCTGTTCTTCCCTTTGTAGTCTGTAATGGTTTGCAAGCCCTGCCACATCCGACTAGCGTCAGAGCCGGTGTAGTCATATTCGATCTTAGTCCTGTATTGACGCTCTGCCTGTTTGATGGTTCGTCGGAGGGCATAGTGACATTTCTTCTAAGCTTCTGGGTTAGAGTCCCGCTCCTTGAAAGCGGCAGCTCCACCCTTTAGCTCTGTGCAGGTGTTGCCTGTAATCCATGGCTTCCTGTTGGGCTATGTACGTACGGTCACTGTGGGGGGGACGTCATTGATGGACTTATTGATGAAGCCAATGACTGATGTGGTGTACTCCTCCATGTCATTGGAGGAATCCCAGAACATTTTCCAGTCTGTGCAAGCAAAACAGTCCTGTAATTTAGCATCTGCTTCTTCTGACCACTTTTCTCTACACCTGTCAGATGGTATTCTACAACAGAGGGCTCTACACCTGTCAGATGGTAGTCTACAACAGAGGGCTCTACACCTGTCAGATGGTAGTCTACAACAGAGGGCTCTACACCTGTCAGATGGTAGTCTACAACAGATGGCTCTACACCTGTCAGATGGTAGTCTACAACAGAGGGCTCTACACCTGTCAGATGGTAGATTACAACAGAGGGCTCTACACCTGTCAGATGGTAGATTACAACAGAGGGCTCTACACCTGTCAGATGGTAGTCTACAACAGAGGGCTCTACACCTGTCAGATGGTAGTCTACAACAGAGGGCTCTACACCTGTCAGATGGTAGTATACAACAGAGGGCTCCACACCTGTCAGATGGTAGTCTACAACAGAGGGCTCTACACCTGTCAGATGGTAGTCTACAACATAGGGTTCCACACCTGTCAGATGGTAGACTACAACAGAGGGCTCTACACCTGTCAGATGGTAGTCTACAACAGAGGGCTCTACACCTGTCAGATGGTACAAGTAGTCTGATGTCCGAACATTCCAACTGCGTCATCACGAGGTATTGCTCCTTTGATACAAGCATTGCAACATTGTGTTGAATCAGCTTTGAAAACCGCATTGGAGATCCAGTATCACTCTGTATCAGAGAGAGATGCAATGAGAAATTTAACCGTGTCCCTTGTGACGCATTGCTGATGAGATTTTCAGAGCAGATAATGGATTAATGTATTAATTCTTCCTCCTCATCACTCATTGTTGTCTCTTTGTGATGCTCCAGCAGTACACAGACTTCCACCCCTCCCCTCATCTACTCCTCCCATCCCCTCCTCTACTCCTTCTTTCCCCTCATCTCCTCCTCCTCTATTCCTCCCATCCCCTCATCTACTCCTCATCTAATCCTCATCAACTCCTCCCATCCCCTCCTCCTCTTCTTCTTTCCCCTCTCCTCCTCCTCCTCTACACCTCCCATCACCTCATCTCTTCCTCATCTCCTCCTCCTCTACTCCTCCCATCACCTCATCTCTTCCTCCTCTACTCCTTCTTTCTCCTCCTCTCCTCCTCTATTCCTTCCATCCCCTCCTCTACTCCTCCTCTACTCCTCATCTACTCCTCCCATCCCCTCCTCTACTCCTTCTTTCCCCTCCTTTACTCCTCCTCTTCTCCTCCCATTCCCTCATATTCTCCTCTTTTCCTCTACTCCTCATCTCTCCTCTTCTACTCCACCCTACAAGCCCTTAACCAACAGCGCAGTTCAAGAAAGAGTTAAGAAAATATTTACCAAATAAACTAAAGTAAAAAATAATGAGTAGATAATAAACAGCGAGTAGCAGTAGTGTAAAAACAAATTAAGGGGGGGTGTCAATGTAAATAGTTTGGGTGGCCATTTGATTAATTGTTCAGCAGTCTTATGGCTTGGGGGTAGAAGCTGTTAAGGAGCCTTTTGGGCTTAGACTCCACTTGTCGTGCGGTAACAGAGAGAACAGTCTATCATTTGTGAGACTGGTGTCTTTGACAATCTCTTGGCCTTTCCTCTGACACCGCCTAGTATATAGGTCCTGGATGGCAGGAAGCTTGGCCCCAGTGATGTACTGGGCCGTACGCATTACCCTCAGTAGTACCTTATGGCAGTTGCCATAGCAGGCAGTGATGCTACCAGTCAGGATGCTCTCGATGGTGCAGCTGTAGCACTTCTTAAGGATCTAGGGATCCATGCCAATTCTTTTCAGTCTCCTGAGGGGGAAAAGGTGTTGTCATGCCCTCTTCATGACAATCTTGGTGTGTTTGGACAATGATAGATCGTTGGTGATGTGGACACCAAGGAACGTGAAACTCTTGACCCAATCTGCTACAGCCCGTCAATGTTAATGGGTGGCCTGTTCTGCTCACCTTTTCCTGTGGTCCACAATCAGCTCCTTTGTCTTGCTCACATTGAGGGAGAGGTTATTGTCCTGGCACCGCACTGCCAGGTCAGAGAGCACCTACCTATAGGCCGTCTCATCGTTGTCGGTGATCAGGCCAACCACTGTTGTGTTGTCAGCCAACTTAATGATGGTGTTGGAGTTGTGCTTGGCCACGCCGTCGTGGGTGACCAGGGTTGTACAGGAGGGGACTAAGCACGCACCCCTGAGGCACGCCAGTGTTGAGGATCAGCGTGGCGGATGTGTTGTTGCCTACCTTTACCACCTGGGGGCGGCCCGTCAGGAAGTCCAGGATCCAGTCGCAGGGGGAGGTGTTAGTCCCAGGGTTCTTAGCTTAGTGATGAGCTTTGTGGGCACTATGGTGTTGAACTCTGAACTGTAGTCAATGAATAGCATTCTCACATAGGTGTTCCTTTTGTCCAGGTGGGAAAGGGCAGTGTGGAGTGCGATTGAGATTGCGTCATTGTGGATCTGTTGCAGCTGTATGCGAATTGGAGTGAGCCATGACCAGCCTTTGAAGCACTTCATGGCTACCAACATGAGTGCTATGGGGCGGTAATCATTTAGCCAGGTTACCTTCGCTTCTTTGGGCACAGGGACAATGGTGGTCCCATGGTGGTTGAAAATGTTAGTGAGGACACTTGCCTTTTGGTCCATGCATGCGTTGCGTGCACATTCTGTCTGGCCCAGCGGCTTTGTGAATGTTGACCTGTTTAAAGGTCTTGCTCACATCGGCTACCGACAGCGTTATCACAAAGTTGTCCGGAAATAGCTGGTGCTCTCATGCATGCTTCAGTGTTGCTTTCCTCGAAGTGAGCATAAAAGGCATTTAGCTCGTCTGGTAGGCTCGCGTCACTGGGAAGCTCGCGGCTGGGTTTCCATTTGTAGTCCATAATAGTCCTGCCACATCCGATGACCATCAGAGCCGCTGTAGTATGATTCAATCCATTTGCCAAATGGAGGGCGAGGGAGAGCTTTGTATGCGTCACTGTGTGTGGAGTAAAGGTGGTCTAGAGTTTTTTTTTTTCCCTCTGGTTGCACATGTGACATGCAGGTAGAAATTAGGTCAAACTTCCCTGCAATAAAGTCCCCGGCCACTAGGAGCATCGCTTCTGGATGAGCGTTTTCCTGTTTGCTTATGACCTTATACAGCTCGTTGACTGCCGTCTTAGTGCCAGCATCTGTTTGTGGTGGTAAATAGACAGCTACGAAGAATATAGATGAGAACTCTCTTGGTCTACAGCTTATCATGAGGTATTCAAGCTCAGGTGAGCATTACCTCAAGACTTCTTTAATATTAGACATCACGCACCAGCTGTTATTGACAAATAGACACACACCCCCGCCCCGGTAGCAGCAACATTATGTACAAAAATACGTTACAAACAACATGAAAAAACAAACTAAATAGCACAGTTGATTAGGAGCGCCATTCATTTTTAGTTAGTTAGTTTGTTTAGTTAGTTAGTTTGTTTAGTTAGTTAGTTTGTTTAGTTAGCCAGAGTGAATTTGGCAAACCCAAGCTATTTGCTAACTGGATAACAGTCATTCAAGTTCTCGCTAATGTCAGCCAGAGAAAGATGAGCTAAAATATAACGAAGGAACATTCAATAAACCCTCAAACTTTTTCAGTTTGAGCCATCAAAAATTGCACTGATAAAAGATGGGGAATCATAGCCTACTTGTCCTTCTGCAGCTTGCCTGACAAACAACGCATTCATGTCCCAACTAAGCACCCAAAACTAACTGGCTAAAATCGGCTAGCTTGCTACTTCCAGACACAAATGAGAGAACACCTCATTCTGACCATTTTACTCACCCTAGCAGAGCTGGTAAGGCTGGCTAACTAGATAAGTCGTTTAAGTTCTCGCTAGCTAACCAAATCCCACCTGCATCTCTAGCTGTGTACCGTATAGCTACCCCAAAAAAACTATATGAAGGGAAAGTCAATCACTCACCCACTCCCCCAATGACATGATATCCTCCTAGCAGCTAACTAGCTAACGTTAGGCTCCGTGTTATTAGCTTGCTACAGAAATAGATGCGCTAGACTATTAGCCACGTTATGACTGACTTGTGATCATTGCCTTTGCTAGTTTGACTGTACTGACATTGGTCAGCCCTAATTACATTTTGTCCTGTTTTTATCCAAAATATTGAGCCATTGGAACTGAAACAGTGCATCCCGAATGGAGGCAGCAACACATGTACCAGGCCAGCTGTGACTGACAACCTGATAGCAATATCTTTTGCACTACCAAGAAATGTATTGGTGAATTACATTAGTCATGAATGAAACTGTACCCATATATTCTGTCAACAATGCCTTAGTGCACGTCATGAAATGTTGAGGCAAATAGAATCTATTTTTAAAACCTTTCAGTTGGTTTTGTAACAAAACTGGGACTTTGACATGTTTGACTGATATTATGATTGTCTGTTTCATATCTGCAAAGTAGTTAAAATGTTGTCAGTTCCACTCTAAGTCAACTTTGAATAAGACTGTAATTGAAACTGTACAGCCTACCTGTGCTGGAGGACATCTGCAAGATGGTGCTGGCGGGTATAAATAATAAATTAGTCAAATCAAATGCACTAAGTTGTTATTTTTGTTTGCTGTCAAAATGTACCATAAGGTGTAAAAACAAAATGGGCTTTCTGTAATTGTCTGACTGGACACCTTTTTACACTTACTTGAGTAGGTTCTTAAGAGGGTTCATTTTACTTGAATAAATTACAGTCTTAGTAACAGTACTTTTGCTTAAGTACAGAGTTTCTGTAAAAACGGCAGCCATCCCCTCCAGCGCCATTATCTCCTCCTCCCTTCCCTTCCACCTCCCTTCCCTTCCCCTCCCTTCCTCCTCCCCTCCCCCTCCCTTCCTC